>NC_081556.1:113500508-113765508 GCF_963082655.1 Stomoxys calcitrans
CTGCTGTGTGTGTGACAATAAGTCGATAAGAAATATGGAAAGAGAGAAAAAGTATCTCAAACAATTTTTAGTTGGGGGAACAAATAGGGAAAGGAGTTATCTCAAAGCCAATGATATTTGCCAACTACACCGCAATTCACTTAAGATTGTTTAGTTTATAATGGTCTCAAGTGGATGATGGTGTCTCAAACGAAACAACTAAACAGAAACCGGAAATTTAAGTCTTTAATACAACATTCGACAGTTCATTATGGTTTAAAGCGAATTGCTGATTGTTTTGAAAAACAAGCAAAAAAAAAAAGTCAAAATTTTGATACCCATCACCATTTGGATACCTATCACCATTTGGATACCCATTACCATTTGGATACCCACCACCATGAATAGACTGATTATCCTGGTTTAGGGTTGCCAAAAAGTAATTGCGGATTTTTTAAAAGAAAGTAAATGCATTTTTAATAAAACTTAGAATGAAATTTAATCAAATATACTTTTTTTACACTTTTTTCTAAAGCAAGCTAAAAGTAGCACCCAGACCAGCCATCACGCGCTGAGAGATCTGCGACAATCGATTGCGGTTTTTGAATTCAGAAATATATTGTCCAGGGATATAATTGCTGCCTGGCTGTCTGAGAAAATATTTATGTCAATCGTTGTTGTGATATAACATCCTAGCCATTTTGCCACTTCCCTAATCGCAAGGATTTCTGCTTAATACTCGTACCCACTGCAGTGGTCGGGTAACTTTCTCGGTATGACCAGTCCTAGTTCTTCAGTGTACACTTCAGGCAGCTCAGGCAGTGTGTAATTCACACTGCTTGGAAGATCGGGCTTTGTATCAAGGATAACACAGTGCCCGCAACCGCCATCGAACGGTTGTATGACTATGACTGTCACCCGATCAAAACACCAGAAACCAAGCTCTATTTGGCTGTGATTGATGGAAGGTGTGTTAGATGTACGATCGATACGAGGGATGAACATCAGTTCAGATCTTTATCATGTTGCAGCAAAAGTTCGCACCCGTTTGAGCGCGATGAGAATCGTTCGATTTGATCTCTGTCAGATTGATACTGCGTCGTTATAGACAAAAACAATTTTCCCTTAAATCTCTCTCTCTCTCCTTTTATGTGCCACTACTGGCCAATAAATACAAAGCACATAATCGGAGGCCACCCTGGCGTAGAGGTTTGTATGTCCGCCTATGACGCCGAACGCCTGGGTTCAAGCCCCGGCGTGAACATCAGAAAAATTGCCAGGGGTTACTATCCCTTTATAAATGCTGGCTACATGTGTGAGGTATACTGTCATGTTAAAACTTTTCTACCATGTGGTGTCACTATGCGGCACTCGTCATACGAAGGAGGCCCTTTAAAATTGAGCTTAAACTTTAATTGGACTGCACTCATTGATATGAGAGAAGTATCCCCTTATTCCTTAATGGAATGTTCATGGGAAATTTAGTAGTTGAGTACATATTGGGTTGCCCAAAAAGTAATTGCGGATTTTTCATATAGTCGGCGTTGACAAATGTTTTCACAGCTTGTGACTCTGTAATTGCATTCTTTCTTCTGTCAGTTATTAGCTGTTAATTTTAGCTTGCTTTAGAAAAAAGTGTAAAAAAAGTATATTTGATTAAAGTTCATTCTAAGTTTTATTAAAAATGCATTTACTTTCTTTTAAAAAATCCGCAATTACTTTTAGGGCAACCATAGTTGCTGTTGTGATAACCTCCATAGCAGGTTTCTTCAATTCGTTCTTCGGACCGCTGACATGGCAATGTTCCTGCATTAAATTCCAAAATTACCATCTTCTCAATAAAGTGTGGCTGATTTTATATGGCGGCCAGTTGTGCAATATTTGGCTTGAATTAAGCAAATTAAGGCTAAAGATAACATTGACCATATTGATGTTCACATTATGTTGAAATCGATATCACTCAAACATCATCACTATCTGAAATTTGTCTTTTTCTTGTCTTCTGCCGAACAAAACTTTTCCAAGAAGCAATAAAACTCTTGACCTTTTAGGCTGAAGTCAACACTTCTATTGTGTTAAGTCTAAGCGATATTGATTATGTCTGCCATAAGGATTAGACTGATGATGTTCTGTTCAAATCGGGGCAATAAAAAGCTGCTGCTCACTATCCAACTCCAACTCCGACTAAACATCGACAATTGATCTTTTCTTTGTAAACTCTTGACTGGTATTGTCAAAACGCTTATGGACAATACCCCAAAAGGGGGGCACATTGAAAGTTGTTGATGGCATCCTGCGGTGAACATGTTAGCAAGCCTTCTCTCCCCTCCCCTCCCCACCCCTCTGTCCGGACAGGAATGACAAAGTGAACTGAGCCATAACCTCCGGCGGTTTTATTTTGCCAACTCTGATATATGAGTGAACATTAAGGAGAATATATTAACCTCTTTGTGCTGAATCTAATGTTTTGACACACCTCCGGACACACATTAAAATAATGACATTTATTAATTTTGCCAAGGCATCCACCCACCATGCACCCCCTCCCTCTCCCACGCATATACACACACACACACCCCATTGGCAGTCATACCAAAATGGAATGTGACGGTGTTTAATTGTTTGCCAAAAAGCAAAGATGAGATTTTATGTCGACAAATACATTGGGCCGGACGCATTTGCTACATGGTAGACAAGAAAAACAGGATATTTGGTGGCCTGCCAAAAGGACCCCCCAAAAATAGCGCATAAAGCAATAAAAGTTTAGTCATTATGTTAGTGTGGATCATTAGTTTGATTGCTTCTTATATTGCGGCGGTAAAGTACGTTTGTCTTCTCTCCCCTGCCCCCCATGCGAGGAAGGATGTCAGCGACAGTGTTGCTCTACCACACATGCACAGAGTGCTTTCGAAAGGTCAGTGATTGAAATGAATTTGAAAAGAAATGCGTAAAATATTCATTGATTGTGTCATAAAAGGGAAATGATGAGAAAAAAGTAGACATTAAGTGTCATCTTGATTATTGGCTTAATTTTTAGAGGTTTTCCGATTTGAGTTCTTGGACTCATTAAAGGCACATTTTTTATCCGATTTCACTGAAGTTTGGCGCAGTGATTTGTGTTAGGCCCTTCGACGTCCGTGCTGGGTATGGTAGATATTTAGTTAAACCCTTTAAATATTGGGTTGCCCAAAAAGTAATTGCGGATTTTTTCACAGCTTGTGACTCTGTAATTGCATTTTTTCTTCTGTCAGTTATCAGCTGCGACTTTCAGCTTGCTTTAGAAAAAAAGTGTAAAAAAAGTATATTTGATTCAAGTTCATTCTAAGTTTTATTAAAAATGCATTTAGTTTCTTTTAAAAAATCCGCAATTACTTTTTGGGCAACCCAATATATACCGATCTACCGATTTAAGGATTTTCACCCATAAATGACGTAACCTCGAACGATATTGTTAGCAATTCCGGGGAATGAAGGGGTGGACGAATGCCCCAAGAGGAGTTCGTCTACGTTGAGTGAACCAATTACCTGGGTTGTCTACGTGCAAGACTAGTAGATAAGATGGTCTGAGCGAGGTCGGTGGCCAGTTGGGACTCAGCGGGTGGTTGCCAGACCGCTTAGGCGCTCTGGCCTGTCATCGACGGGAAAAGTACGAAGGTTTTAAAGGCGTTCGATAACATTTGATTTGATAACGATTTGACAGCTGTCACAACAGGACACTGTGCAATAGGCCTCATGTCGGCGCGCTTGGGAATACCGCACAATGGCATCTGCAGGAACTGTCTTGATAAGGATGAGGAGGAGATTATAGAGCCTTGCTCTGTTCGTGTCCGGGCCTGCAGTGACGCAGGCTTTCCTTTTCGAGGAGGCGATTCTTCTGGGATCTGGGTGATCTTGCGTACGCACCTCGGTAAAGTCTTCTGAAATTTGTGGACGGGACAGGATGTTTTTGACGGAGGGACGGGGAGGAAGAAGTAGCTGGTGTTCGAGAAGAGGTCGTTGATCACATGGACAGCTGTCATAACAGGATACTGTGCAATAGGCCTCATGTCGGCGCGCTTGGGAATACCGCACAATGGTTTCTGCAGGAACTGCCTTGATAAGGATGAGGAGGAGATTATAGAGCCTTGCTCTGTTCGTGTCCGGGCCTGCAGTGACGCAGGCTTTCCTTTTCGAGGAGGCGATTCTTCTGGTATCTGGGTGATCTTGTGAACGTACCTCGGTAAAGTCTTCTGAAATTTGTGGACGGGACAGGATGTTTTTGACGGAGGGAAGAGAGGGAAGAAGTAGCTGGTGTTCGATAAGACGTCGTTGTTCACATGACAGCTGTCAGAACAGGATACTGTGCAATAGGCCTCATGTCGGCGCGCTTGGGAATACCGCACTATGGCTACTGCAGGAATTGTCTTGATTAGGATGAGGAGGAGACTATTGAGCCTTGCTCTGTTCGTGTCCGGGCCTGCAGAGACGCAGGGTTTCCATTTCCAAGAGGCGTTTCTTCTGGGATCTGGGTGATCTTGCGAACGTACCTCTGTAAGGTCTTCTGAAATTTGTGGACGGGACAGGATGTTTTTGACGGAGGGAAGGGCAGGAAGAAGTAACTGGTGTTCGAGAAGAGGTCGTTGATCACATGACAGCTGGCAGAACAGGACATTGTGCCATAGGCCTCATGTCGGCGCGCTTGGGAATACCGCACTATGGCTACTGCAAGAATTGTCTTGATTAGGATGAGGAGGAGACTATTGAGCCTTGCTCTGTTCATGACCGGGCTTACAGAGACGTAGGCTTTCCTTTTTGAGGAGGCAGTTCTTCTGGGATCTGGGTGATCTTGCGAACGTACCCCTGGGAGATCTCCTAAGATTTATGGACGCGACAGGATGTTTCTGATGGAGGGTGCTATAAGATCCAGCGAAGTCACATACATCATTGTATGGGGGGGATAAGTGTTTCATTCCCCACTCTGGTTCTGAGATTCTTCCTGTGTCTCTTATTCAAATATTGGGTTGCCCAAAAAGTAATTGCGGATTTTTTAAAAGAATGTAAATGAATTTTTAATAAAACTTAGAATGAACTTTAATCAAATATACTTTTTTTACATTTTTTTTCTAAAGCAAGCTAAAAGTAACAGCTGATAACTGACAGAAGAAAGAATGCAATTACAGAGTCACAAGCTGTGAAAAAATTTGTCAACGCCGACTATATGAAAAATCCGCAATTACTTTTTGGGCAACCCAATATAACCTCTAGACATGGTCGGAGGTCTCATACCCTACACACAATGTGCCAAAATGGCCTTTGAATGAACTCAACCTTAACTTGTCTAGCTGAAATTGTGCACGTAGTATTTTGTAATAATGTTCCTACGTACGTGGTTTGTATGGTGCAAATCGGTCTATAACCTCTGCGATAAGATCACGCAAAGCGACATTCGTGCTTGCGTCAGGGATAGGCGTTACACCCCTCGTTCTGGTTCTGCATTCTTCCTATTTCTCTTATTCTTGGATATGGACCTGGATATGATCCGAGATCTCACATCCTCTTCTCTTCTATTGTATTTCTTTCTAGGGTATCACAGTGGGCCAAACTGGCCTCCGAAAGAACACCTATGGTGGACAACCCAATCAACCTAACCTTACCGAAATTGTGCACATAGTTACATCCGTGGTTTGAATGGCCCAAATTGGACTACAGCCTCATATAGCTGCTATATAAACCGATCTTCCGATTAGTCTTTTATATAAAAAGTAAACGCGTGCTAAGTTCGACCTGCAAATTTCAAATTTTGCTCAATGACATTTCACTACGGAACAGGGGCAAACTTCTCATATATCAATGAGTGAAGTCCGATTCAAGGTTAAGCTCAATGATATGGGGCCTCCTTTTTATAACCGAGTCCGAACGGCGTGCCGCAGTGCGACACCTCTTTGCAGAGAAGTTTTACATGTCATAGTACCTCACAAATGTTGCCAGCATTTGGAGGGGAAAACCACCACTGAAAAATTTTTTCTGATGGTCTAGCCAAGATTCGAACCCAGGCGTTCAGCGTCATAGGCGGACATGCTAACCTCTGGGCTACGGTGCCCTCCCGTTATGATACCAAAAGCTATAATTCCACCCAGGATATGTTCTGAGCCTCTTTCAGCTTGCTCTTGTATTTTCTAGCACAGCCTTATAGACGTCACAGTCGTTTAGTGCCCCTTGTGGCTTTTGCCCAATTGAAGAGTTTTCTGCAACTCTTCCTTGTTACAGCTTCCATACAATCTAAATTGGCCTTGGAGAGAGACTTCGGTCTGCACTAATGTCTTCAAGGTGGAGTCAGGGACTGGATTGGGGGTCTGCTCGGACGCACTCAACATCGGTGTGTCTCTGAGACTACTGGACGAATGTCTGGTCTTTCGGAAAAGGTCTGGAAAGTAATCTACCGCCATCAAAACTTATGATTTATGTGGACAGTATGGCGGCGCTCAAGTCCTTAAGTTGGAGGAAGGTGAGGTCGTGTTGTGTGGCCGATTGTTTGGAATCCCTATGTATGGTCCGGGTCAACGATGTGACACGGATATGGGTTCACGGACATGAAGTGGTTCCGGGGAATGAATGGGCGGACGAATGCGGCAAGAGGATTTCGTTTGCGCCGGGTGAACTAGTCACCAGTCTTGTCTACGTGCCATTTGTCGAGCTACTGAATCGAGTTTCTGGCGTTCGATAAGAGGTCGCTGGGCACATTGAGTTTCTGGCGTTCGTTAAGAGACCGCTGGGCACATTGACAGTGGTCATAACGGAACACTTTTGTCATAGGCCTCATGTCGGTGAGCATGGGAATACCCCACAATGACTTCTGTAGGAGTTGTCTTCATGAGGATGAGAATGAGACTATTGAACACTTGCTCTGTTAATGTCCATGTCCACTTGCTCTCCTTTCATGGTGACCATGGGAACGTACCTCTGGGAGGTCTCCTGTGATTTGTAGACAGGACGGGATGTTTCTGACGGGGGCACAGGGGATATTTCTCTCATCTCAATGAGTGCAGTTCAATTTATGGTCAAAGATAAGGGGCCTCCTTTTTATGCTAAGTCCGAACGTCGTACCGCATAGCGACATCACTTGATAGAGAAATTTCAACATGGCAGCATACCTCAAAATGTAGCCAGCATTAGTAAGGGAGTAACCACCACTGAAAAAAATTTTCTGATGTTCGCGCTGGATTTTGAACCCCGGCGCTCGGTGTCATGGGTGGACATGCTAACCTCTGCGCCACGGATGAACCAGTCACCAGTCATGTCTACGTGAAATTTGTCGAGCTACTGTATAGAGTTTCTGGCGTTCGATAAGAGGTCGCCGGTCACATTGGCAGTGGTCATAACGGGACAATGTGCCATAGGCCTTATGTCGGCGCTCATGAAAATGCTGTAAAATGAGTTCTGCAGGAGTTGTCTTCATGAAGATGAGCATGAGACTATCGAGCACTTGCTCTTTTCATGCCCGGTTCTGCAGGGACACATGCTCTCCTTTCTTAGGAGACTGTTCTTCTGCGGTATTGGTGATATTGCGAACGTACCTCTGGGAGGTCTCCTGTGATTTGTAGACAGGATGGGATGTTTCTGACGGGGCACAGGAGATATTTCTCTCATCTCAATGAGAGCAGTCCAATTAATCCTCAATGATAAGGGGCGTCCATCCATGGATGGCATTTGTCGAGTTCTATCCGCGGTATCTCTTTTTAGGCAAACAAAGAATATTGAATAAGAATTTTTATGCTATTGGAGCTATATCAAGTTATAGTCCGATTTGGACCATAAATAAATGCTGAACATTGTAGAAGTCATTGTATAATATTTCAGTTCATTCGTAGGCCTTGTAGGAGCTCAGGAAGCAAAATCGGGAGATAGGTTTATATGGGAGCTGTATCAAGCTATTGATCGATTCAGACCATATTAGACACGTATATTGAAGGTCATGAGAGAAGCCGTTGTAAAGAGTGATTTGTTAAGAGCTTGATAACTTTTTTTTAAAAAAAAAACGCATAAAATTTGCAAAATCTCATCGGTTCTTTATTTGAAACGTTAGATTGGTCCATGACATTTACTTTTTGAAGATAATTTCATTTAAATGTTGACCGCGGCTGCGTCTTAGGTGGTCCATTCGGAAAGTCCAATTTTGGGCAACTTTTTCGAGCATTTCGGCCGGAATAGCCCGAATTTCTTCGGAAATGTTGTCTTCCAAAGCTGGAATAGTTGCTGGCTTATTTCTGTAGACTTTAGACTTGACGTAGCCCCACAAAAAATAGTCTAAAGGCGTCAAATCGCATGATCTTGGTGGCCAACTTACCGGTCCATTTCTTGAGATGAATTGTTCTCCGAAGTTTTCCCTCAAAATGGCCATAGAATCGCGAGCTGTGTGGCATGTAGCGCCATCTTGTTGAAACCACATGTCAACCAAGTTCAGTTCTTCCATTTTTGGCAACAAAAAGTTTGTTAGCATCGAACGATAGCGATCGCCATTCACCGTAACGTTGCGTCCAACAGCATCTTTGAAAAAATACGGTCCAATGATTCCACCAGCGTACAAACCACACCAAACAGTGGATTTTTCGGGATACATGGGCAGTTCTTGAACGGCTTCTGGTTGCTCTTCACTCCAAATGCGGCAATTTTGCTTATTTACGTAGCCATTCAACCAGAAATGAGCCTCATCGCTGAACAAAATTTGTCGATAAAAAAGCGAATTTTCTGCCAACTTTTCTAGGGCCCATTCACTGAAAATTCGACGTTGTGGCAGATCGTTCGGCTTCAGTTCTTGCACGAGCTGTATTTTATACGGTTTTACACCAAGATCTTTGCGTAAAATCTTCCATGTGGTCGAATAACATAAACCCAATTGCTGCGAACGGCGACGAATCGACATTTCACGGTCTTCAGCAACACTCTCAGAAACAGACGCAATATTCTCCTCTGTACGCACTGTACGCATTCGTGTGGTTGGTTTAATGTCCAATAAAGTAAACTGAGTGCGAAACTTGGTCACAACCGTATTAATTGTTTGCTCACTTGGTCGATTATGTAGACCATAAATCGGACGTAAAGCGCGAAACACATTTCGAACCGAACACTGATTTTGGTAATAAAATTCAATGATTTGCAAGTCTATTCATGATGAAATGTCAAAGCATACTGAGCATCTTTCTCTTTGACACCATGTCTGAAATCCCACGTGATCTGTCAAATACTAATGCATGAAAATCCTAACCTCAAAAAAATCACCCTGTACAAAATTTTTGCCAAATCGTATGAGAATTGCGCCCTCAAGAGGATCAAAAAGTCAAGATCCCAGATCGGTTTATATGGCAGCTATATCAAGTTCTATACCGATTTACGACATACTTAGCATAGTTATAGAAAGTGATAACAAACCATCTCATGCAAAATTTCAGCCAACTGGGATAAGAATTGGGCGCTCTATTGGCTCAGGAAATCAAGTTACAAGATCGGTTTATATGACAGCTATACCAGATTATGGACCGATTTAAATCATACTAAGCACAGTTGTTGGAAGTGCTACCAAAACACCACGTGCAAAATTTCAGTCAAATCGGATGAAAATTGCGCCCTCTAGAGGCCCAAGAAGTTAAAACCCAAGATCGGTTTATATGGCAGCTATACCAGATTATAGACCGATTTGAATCATACTTCGCATAGTTGTTGGAAATGACACCAAAACATTATGTGCAAAATTTCAGTCAAATCGGATGAGAATTGCGCCCTCTAGAGGCTTAAAAAGTCAAGACCCAAGATCGGTTTATACAGCAGCTATATCAAAATATAGACCGACTTACTTAGCGCAGTTATTGGAAGTGACACCAAAACACTATGTGCAAAAATTTCAGTCAAATCGGACGAAAATTGCGCTCTCTAGAGGCTCAAGAAGTCAAGACCCAAGATCGGTTTATATGGCAGCTATATCAAAACATGAACCGATTTGAACCATACTTTGCGCAGTTATTGGAAGTGATACCAAAACACCACGTGCATTCAAATTCATTCAAATCGGATCAGAATTGCGCCCTCTAGAGGCTCAAGAAGTCAAAACCTAAGATCGGTTCATATGGCAGCTATATCAAAACATAGACCGAGTTGGCCCATTTACAGTTCCAACGGACCTACACTTATAAAAAGTATTTGTTCAAAATTTCAAGCGGCTAGCTTTACTCCTTCGAATGGTAGCGGGCTTTCGACAGACAGACGCACGGACGGACATACGGACGGACGGATGGGCGGCCATGGCTGGATCGACTTAAAATGGCAACACGATCAAGATATATATACTTTATTGGTCTTAGACGTATATTTCGAGGTGGTACAAACAGAATAACGAAATTAGTATACCCCCATCCTAAGATGGAGGGTATAAAAAGGGAATATGAAGTATTCCAGTTTATCCACATGACCTTTAACACCTTCGTGAAGATTTCAAAGAAATCCGTTCTACTTTTTCTAACTCTTTACACAACGTAAAAAATTAAATGTTTTGTAAAGCATTTATTGAATATCTTACCATGGCTCCGGGCACTGTGCTGTGGCAGATCTACACTGTGGTCTACAAAGGGGTCGTGTTTATTGTAATTATGGCGGTGTTCGCCACATTGATTATCTGGGGTTTAATAAAGAAAAGACATTTATTAAAACCACAATGCAGGGTGAGCAGACGACAAGGACAACAATGAAAAAGACAAAACTCACACGCACAACAGGACCAGAAACATCGAAGGACCCTAGCAGTAGACAAGAAACCAAATGAATATTTGTACATTCATTTGGACATGCCCCAAAAATGTACACAAAACAATTTGAAAAGGATTCATTACTTGGAAGCCATTGTAGTTTCAAGGGGGGTTAACACCTCCGCCAAATGTTTACGAGGTGATGTGGCTACTCATTCACACAAACGCACACACACACACAGCTGCACACACACAGGTTGGCCATTAAACAACATCCTTGGGAGGACAAATGTAATTTCATAAAAGGCAACATAAGTGTCGAGATTTGTACTCAAAATGTTATTTAGTTTTGGTATTATGGTAATTTGCCCACAGAGCGATATGTGTGTTGGTGTGTGGGTGTGTGTGTGTGTGTGCGTTTTGACACTTGAATTCTATGCTTGGATCACACAAATCTCAAGTCAATGTCAAGCCATGGGGACAGCATTATACAAATCTCTTTAATACGTTTGACTTTTTTTTTTTTGGGGGGGGGGGGGAGGGGGGGGGGTGCCTACAAAAAACAAGTCAGAGGCGTAACTGCAATCGCCGTATGAGCCATGTCAAAATGAAAAGATTCGCCTTGGCACAGATTGTCACGTTCCTCTAATAAATATAAGCATACGCCCTCTGCAGCACCACCCACTGGGTGGATGGGGGAAATAAAGTGGTTTTTGGCAAATTTAGCCAACGGAAATTGCACAAACTACTTAAGACGAGAACATAACAATAAATATGGTCCTGTTGAAAAGAGCAACTGGGGAGTTGAACGCGTTTTTCTACAAATGGCCTCAGTCAAAACCAACAATGTTTGCAAGGAATCAAAGTTGCTGAAATATAAGTAAAACATATCACCTCATAAAACAAGGCAATGAAGGTGATGAAGCATTAATGGCGGCAAGGAAGTTTATTTAACAAAGAAACAATAACGTAGGTATTAAGCTTGGACTGTCCGAATTCAATGTAGCCTGTAGTGGATCCTATACTTTGGACAATGTTCTGGCTCTGGGTGAATTCGGATAGAGTTTGTTGAACTTCTTCTTTCACACTAGAGTTGGTACCTCCAGCCCAACTATGGTAAACCAGTAGAGCGAACATTTGATGTGTCAGGTTGCCAAGGTTAGCAATTCGGGCTAAATTCGGCCAGAAGCAACAAAATATTCAGCAAAACCAACACCCTGGACTTTGCTGCAAATATTTACATATGAACGTGGTTACACCTCTATGTACCCAAATGTTGCCAAATCAGACAAAAATTTAAGCTTCTAGTGACTGTAGAAGAAAAATCGAGAGATCGATTTATAGGAGCGCTATATCAGTTTAAAGATCTACTTAAACCTCACTTGACACGATCGTTAAAGATTACTAATAGGTGCACAAATTCAGTCAAATCGGGCAAATATTGTGGCTGTGAAATCGGGAGATCGGTTTTTATGAGAGCTTTATGAGGTTATGGACCAATTTGGGCTCTACTCGGCACAAACAAATCAAACAAATCGGTTGACAATTAAAGCCGCGTTTTATTTGTTAACCTTCTAGAAAAAATAATCCGAGTTCCGGTTAATATGGAGCGTTTAAATCTGTTTATAAACAAATTTTAACGGGTTTGGTCCGTCCGTCTGTCCGTCCGTCCGTCCGTCTGTCCGTCCGTCCGTCCGTCCGTCCGTCCGTCTGTCCGTCCGTCTGTCTGTCCGTCCGTCCGTCCGTCTGTCCGTCCGTCCGTCCGTCCGTCTGTCCGTCCGTCCGTCCGTCTGTCCGTCCGTCTGTCTGTCTGTCTGTCTGTCCGTCCGTCTGTCCGTCCGTCCGGAATTTGGTCTTTACCGGATGTTGAAAATCAAGATAGACGCCCTTGCGTTAGATTTCAAAGTCAAAACTGATGATCGGTTTATATAGGGGCTATATCCAAATAGAACCCATTTTCAATCCCCAACGACCTACATCAATAAGAAGTATATGTACAAAATTTCAAGCGCATAGATTTACTCGTTCGACCGCTATAGTAATTTCGACAGACGAAAGGATGGACGAAAATGTCTATATCGTCGTTGTATACCGCAGTCCTTCGGTGGTTGATATATTGGGTTGCCCAAAAAGTAATTGCCGATTTTTCATATAGTCGGCGTTGACAAATTTTTTCACAGCCTGTAATAGCATTCTTTCTTCTGTCAGTTATCAGCTGTTACTTTTAGATTGCATTTGGATACCTACAACAGCTACTTTACTTACTTAAATGGGCTATGACAGAACATTTGTTCCACTAGCCGAACGTAGAATTGCGTTCCAAGCACCTCGATCTTCTACGTTCATTTTATAATCTCTAACACCAAGTTTTGAGGTGTCTCTCACCACTTGATCTTTGCATCGGGCTTATGGTCGTCCTGGTTTGCGTGTACCACCGTGTTTGCCTTCAAAATACTTCTTTGCTTAAGTTTCTTCATCCATTCTGACAACGTGACCCAGCCAACGCAGCCGTTGTATTTTGATATTATAACTATACTATCGTCGTCATACAACTCATGGTTCATACGACGCCTATAGTCTCCATTAACGCAAACTGGTCCATATATTTTACAAATAATCTTTCTCTCAAACACTCCAAGTACTGCCTCTTCTGCTTTAACAAGTACCCATGCTTCGAAACCATATAACAACACTGGTAGTATCAGTGTCTTGCATAGTGTAATCATCGTCTGTGGAAAGGTTGCCTTGTTTCTAAACTGCTAACTTATTCCAAAATAGCGCCTGTTTGCCAGTTCTATACTTCGCTTAATCTCAAAACTGGTGTCATTCCTTGCGGTTATGGCGGTGCAGAGGTAGATAAAGTTATTGACTGTCTCAAAGTTGTGGTTCCCAACGTTCTCCAGTTTCTTTATCTGCTCGGTAGTACAAGGCGTTTGGAAGTTGAAACCCTCTACTTTGTCTTATCACCATTTACTCCCAGACCCATTTTCATTCATTCAAAGGCTGCAGTTACTACTGCCGATGACCGACCTAAGATGTCGATGTGGTCGGCATAGGCGAGTAGCATGTGTTCTCTTGTGATTAGTGTGCCATATCTATTCACATCTGCATCTCGTATAATCTTCTCCAGCAGAAAGGAAAAGAGATCACACGATTGGCAGTCTCCTTGTCTGAAACCACGTTTGGTATTAAATGGAGATACCAAACTCATACATGGCTTGAAATACCTCTGAACGTAAAGGAGTATTGAAGGCGGTTGTGTAGTCAACAAAGTCATTGATTTGTCCTTCACGGGTCTTTCCAGGATTTGGCGCAGTGTGAATATCTGGCCCAGGGTGGATATACCAGATCTTACGCCGCTTTGATAGGACCCAATTGTCTCATTGACTTTAGGTTTTAATCTTTCACACAGTACGCTCGAGAGCATCTTGTATGCGATGGGGAGGAGACTTATTCCTCTGTAGTTGGCACATTCCGTCTTGTCGTCTTTCTTGTGTGGGGAACATAGTACGCTGAGGTTTCAATCGTCAGGTAAGCGTTCTTCTAGCCAGTTTGTTCACACAGGCTTATGCATATGCCTTATCAGCGTGTCGCCTCCGGTCTTCAATAGTTCAGCGGGCAACCCATCGGCTCCTGCTGCCTTGTTGTTCTTCAGTCCGGTGACTGCTACTTGAACCTCATTCTGACTAGGAGGTAAACATTCAATACCATCATCAGGGATTGGTTCTGTGGTATCATCTTCGCCGCTAATGTCGGACACTAGCAGTTGGATAAAATGTTCTTTCCATATCCTCAGCATGTTATCGGTGTCAGTTACCAGATATCCTTCTTTGTCTCTGCAGGAGGATGTGCCTGCACCAAAGGCATCGGTTTAATGTTTAATTCTTTGGTCGACTTTCCGGACTTCATTCTGACTCCTGTTCATCTCAATTCTCTCACACTCACGTCTTTCCATTGCCTTTTTATACCCTCCACCATAAGATGGGGGGTATACTAATTTCGTCATTCTGTTTGTAACTACTCGAAATATTCGTCTGAGACCCCATAAAGTATATATATTCTTGATCGTCGTGAAATTTTATGTCGATCTAGCTATGTCCGTCCGTCTGTCCGTCCGTCCGTCCGTCCGTCTGTCTGTCGAAAGCACGCTAACTTTCGAAGGAGTGAAGCTAGCCGCTTGAAATTTTGCACAAATACTTCTTATTAGTGTAGGTCGGTTGGTATTGTAAATGGGTCATATCGGCCCATGTTTTGATATAGCTGCCATATAAACCGATCTTGGGTCTTGACTTCTTGAGCCTCTAGCGTGCCCAATTCTTATCCGATTGGAATGAAATTTTGCATGACGTGTTTTGCTATGATATCCAACAACTGTGCCAAGTATGGTTCAAATCGGTCCATAACCTGATATAGCTGCCATATAAACCGATCTTGGGTCTTGACTTCTTGAGCCTCTAGCGTGCGCAATTCTTATCCGATTGGGATGAAATTTTGCACGAAGTGTTTTGTTATGATATTCAACAACAGTGCCAAGTATGGTTCAAATCGGTCCATAACCTGATATAGCTACCATATAAACCGATCTTGGGTCTTGACTTCTTGACCCTCTAGAGGGCACAATTCTTATCCGATTTGAATGAATTTTTGCACGAAGTATTTCGTTATGATATCCAACAACTGTGCCAAGTATGGTTCAAATCGGTTCATAACCTGATATAGCTGTCATATAAACAGATCTGGGGATTTGATTTCTTGAGCTTCTGGAGGGCGCAATTCCTATCCGATTTGGCTGAAATTTTGCATGACGTATTTTATTTTTACTTTCAACAACTGTGTCAAATAAGGTTCAAATCGGTTCATAACCTGATATAGCTGCCATATAAACCGATCTGGGATCTTGACTTCTTGACCCCTAGAGGTCGCAATTATTATCCGATATGCCTGAAATTTTGTACGACGGATCCTCTCATGACCATTAACAAACGTGTTTATTATGGTCTGAATCGGTCTATAGCCCGATACAGATCCCATATAAATCGATCTCTCTATTTTACTTCGTGAGCCCCAATGGGCGCAATTCTTATACGAATTGGATGAAATTTTACACAGGTCTCCAACATATAATTTAATTGTGGTCCGTACCGGACCATATCTTGATATCGTTTTAATAGCAGAGAAACTCTTTTTTTATATCCTTTTTTGCCTAAGAAGAGATGCCGGGAAAAGAACTCGACAAATGCGATCCATGGTGGAGGGTATATAAGATTCGGCCCGGCCGAACTTAGCACGCTTTTACTTGTTTTTTTTTTGATGTTGACGCGAAGCTTCAGAGACTTCACTGCTAACTGGGGAATCAGATTCGTACATTATTCTCAAAGTGATTTTTTTTAAGTTTTGTAGGGAAGTAACGTCCTGCAGAAAAATCTCGGTATGAGATCACTACTCTTCATGGAAATGCCTTTTATTTAACACCCATATTGCTTTAACTGTGTCACATGCCATCTTGGGGACTCTTTTGGGGCGTGGAGCCAAATTGGGGCCAAATTTTTAAATAGGATTCGATCTCTGTTCCCAAATAGATTTCATTTGATAGCCATATTATGCCAATCGATCAAAATATCGGTTTGAGTGGATTTTGGCTGTTTTTCATCCATGTCTCTGTCCTTAATTTCACTTTTTCTTACGCTCTCTTCAAAAATTCCACACTTATTCTTCTTCTTTATACAATCAATTATTTTTACAACTTTCAAAGTATTTCGTTTTGCCAATTTTGTTCTAAAACTATTTAATTTCTTTGAAATTGCTTTGCATTTAGGGATAAAAATGAAATTAAATTCCAATTTACCTTTGACTTTACGGATTGTTGTTTTAGAATTCAATTAAACTTTTAGCAATGCATACACCTTTCATTCATATTCCCTCATTAAAATTTTCACAGAATATTGCAAAGAATATTGCCATGTAATTCCAAATAGTAATCGAAGTGTTTCATAATGCATACACTAAACCATATTCGAAAAGAAAATAATTTTGGTGAATTTCTGAGAAATCCCTTACTAATTACAATCTACTCAGTTATTTGTATAGGTGAGGAGAAATTGAATGAAAATTATGCATAACATGTTATAGAAATGATAGGTAGGTAGAGCTGTGGTGAGCTCACTAACACATGTGCACCCTATTGCTTTTGTACATGTACACAATAGAGAGCGTGCGTGTTTTTGCCCGCCACTGATTTAGGAGTTATTGAAATTCTGATTGCAAGCAATAGTAAGAGAACTTTGTAGACAAATGCGTAAGAGTACATAAATCTGATGTTTGATAAGCACTGTATAAATTTGTTATGCAAACTTATTATACCCACCGCTATAGGATGGGGGTTTACTAATCTAGTCATTCCGTTTGTAACATCTCGAAATATTCGTCTAAGACCCCATAATGTATATATTCTTGATCGTCTATAGATTCTGAGTCAATCTTGCCATGTCCGTCCGTCCGTCTGTCAAAATCACGATAGCGGTCGAACATGTAAAGCTAGCCGCTTGAAATTGTGCACAGATATTTAATATTGATGTAAGTCGTTAGGGATGGCATATGGGCCATATCGGTTAAGATTTAGGTATAGCTCCCATTAAACCGATCTCCCGATTTTATTTCTTTAGCCCCGGAAGTCGGATTTGGCTGAAATTTCGCATGTAGTGTTATGTTATGACTTTCAAGTACGGTCCAAATCGGTCTATAACCTGATATAGCTCTCATAAAAACCGATCTCCTGATTTGACTTCTCGAATCCTTACAAGCCGCACTTTTTGTCCGATTTACTTGTTATTTTGCAAGTAGTGTTCTGTTAAGACTTCCAACAACTGTGGCAGATACGGTCAAAATCGGTCTATAACATGATATAGCTCCCATATAAACCAATCTCCTGATTTGACTTCTTGAACCATTAAAAACCGTAATTTTTCTCCGATTTTGCTGAAATTTTGAATGTGGTGTTCCGCTATGACTTTATAGAATTGTGCCAATTTCGACCCGAATCGGTCTATAACCTGATATAGCTGCCATATAAACCGATCTCCCAATTTGACTTCTTGAGCCTTAACATGCTGCAATTTTTGTCTGATTTGGCTGAAATTTGGCACATAGTCTTCTGCTGTGACCTCCAACAACTATGCCTAGTACGATTTAAATCGGTCTATAACCTGATATAGCTCCCCTATAAACCAATCTCCTGATTTGTTTCTTTTGAACCCTTACAAGTCGCAATTTTTGTTCAACTTGGTTGAAATTTTGCACATAGTGTTCTGCTGTGACTTCTAACAACTGTGCCTTGTACGGTTTAAATCGGTCTATAACCTGGTATAGCTCCCATATGAAACGATCCCCCGATTTGACATATTGAGCCTTTATAAGCCGCAATTTTTGTCCGATTTGGCTGAAATTTTGCACATTGTGTTCTGCTATGACTTCCAACCACTGTGTCAAGTACGGTCCTAATCGGTGTATACTAAATTACAAAATATTACAAAATTTCCCATAAACATTCCACTAAGGAACAGGAGATACTTCTCTCATATCAAATAATGTAGTCCGATTCCTCAGCTCAGTGATAAGGGGCCTCCTTTTTATAGCCGAGTCCGAACTGCGTGCTGCAGTGCGACACCTCTTTGGAGAGATGTTTTACATGGCGTAGTACCTTATAAATGGTGCCATCATTAAGAGGGGAAAACCATCGCTGAAAATGTTTGCTGATGGTCTCGTCAGGATTCGAATCCCAGGCGTTCACCGTCATAGGCGGACATGCAAAACTCTGCGCTACGGTGGCCTCCGCAAATCGGATAATAAATGCGACCTCTAGAGGCTTTAGAGGCTCAAGAAATCAAGTTCGCAGATCGGTTTATATGGCAGCTACAACAGATTATGAACCGATTTAAACCTTATTTGGCACAGTTGTTGAAAGTCATAGCGAAACACGTCGTGCACAATATCATCCAATCGGATAAGAATTGCGCCCTCTAAAAGCTCAAGAAGTCAGGACCCAAGACCGGTTTATATGGCAGCTATATCAGGTTATGAACCGATTTGAACCATACTTGGCACAATTGTTGGATATCATAACAAAACACGTCGTGCACAATTTCATTCCAATCGGATAATAATTGCGCACTCTAGAGGCTCAAGAAGTCAAGAACCAAGATCGGTTTTTAGGACAGCTATATCAAAACATGGACCGATATGGGCCATTTACAATACCAACCGACCTACACTAATAAGAAGTATTTGTGCAAAATTTCAAGCGGCTAGCTCTACTCCTTCGAAAGTTAGGGTTATCAAAGTGGACCCCCAGGTCCACTCTGTCCGCTATCTTCGATCCATCCCTGTAACATGAACATCCAGATGGCAATACTGGGGTTCCGTCAGTCCAAGACTGTGCCGCTGGAAGCTGTGCCTCGCACTCGATCTCAAGTGTCGTTAAAGGTATCCGATCGGAAGTCTCTTCTATTCATTCCGGGTTTCCTATCGTCGCCTCGATTATACCGCGATGGTATGAGCTGCTCCCATTCTCAATCCATTCTCCCACCGCCTTAAGTCTCATAGCCAAGGTGCGATCTTGAACAGGAAACTGCATTGGAAGTGTCACATTCAGGAGCGTTCTGAGAAGGCTCACAGATGTTGGGCACTATGTAGACGGGCCGTTGGCTGGAAATGGGGCCTGAATCCGAGGATAGTCCACTGGCTCTACATTGGTCCACCTTCGTCTTCCTCGTGAACAGACAGATTTTAATTTTCTCTGGGTTAACATTGAGACCCCTGAGTCTAGCCCCTTCGCCCTTAGAGGTATTATAACATCGTCTGCATAGCAAACGGGTTCAAATCTCTTTTAAGTCAGAATCCGTAATAGGTAATCTATGGTGGTCACCCATAGGAGTGGCGATAAAATGCCCCCCCCCCCCCCCCCCCCCCCCCCCCCCCTATGGTGTGCCCTGTGCTAGTTTCTCCCCTATATTTATGTCATGTACCCACAATTTATCCATCTGTTGCTTAGCCAATGGTTTATCCAGTTTCTAAGGACCCAGTCCACCCGGTACTGGTCTAAGGATTGAATCTGTGTGTCGCTCCGCACATTGTTAAAATCCCTATCGATGTCAATGCATACCGTCAATGCATACCGTCATTGTGTACGACTTGGCATCGAACGATTCGTCTATTTTATGCAGATCCTCATGCAGGGCTATCTTCACCGACATTTCCTTGAAATAGGCATGCTGTTTGAGCACTTCGCTGGATATCCTTCTCTTTATCATTGTGTTCACAATACGTTCCATGGTTTTGAGTAGAAGGGATGTAAGGTTTATAGGTCTGTAGGCCTTTGGTGTCGCATAACTTGCCTTGCCGGGCTTGGGTATAAATACCACCCTTGCCTCCTGCCAGGTTTTCGGAGTATATGCAAGTCCCAGGCATGCTGTGAAAATATTGGCCGGATGAGGCGGCAGATAGTCTGCCTCCTTTTGCAGTAAAATGCAAATTTTGCCCATGAACATTCCTTTAGGGAACAGGGGCAAACTTCTCACATATCAATGAGTGCAGTTCGATTTAAGTTTAAGCTCAATGATAAGGGACCTCCTTTTTATAGCCGAGTCCGAACGGCGAGCCGCAGTGCGACACCTATTTGGAGAGAAGTTTTACATGGCATAGTACCTTACAAATGTTGCCAGCATTAGGAGGGGAAAACCTCCGCTAAAAATTTGTTCGGTTGGTCTCGCCGGGATTCGAACCCAGGCCTTTAGCGTCTTATGCGGACATGCTAGCCTCTGCGCTACCGTGGCCTCCTCCTTTGGTAGTAATGCCGAAAGTATTCCATCAGGTTCGGTTGATTTTAATGGTTTGAAACTCCTCAAGGATTCCTTCAGCATGTAATCTGTAATGACAAGCCTTCGTACAACCTCTTTATTCAAAGATTTCGGTATCCCCGTTATTCCCGTCGTATCCTGCGGAAAATGGGTTCTCATCAAAAGCCTCAAAATGTCCTCCGTTGTCTCTGCTCTGACTCCCATGTCGTCTACTAACGTTTCAGTTAGGACATGGGTTTTTGAGAGAATTTTTTTTCTCGGTGGCGTCATTAACGCTGTCGGCCTGCACGATGAAAAGCTTCCAGGAGGCACATTTTCACGCTCTGGTTATTTAATGGTTTTCTTTGAGCCGTCCCTCAATATTTTCGCTTTATTGCGACGTTTTTTCCTAAAAAGTCTGCGGACCCCTTTCCCAATATTGCGAATCTTCCCGGTCGCCCAGGGTTTTTTTTTTGGGCTATTGTCCTTTCCCGAAGAGGACTTCTGTCTTCGAAGGACCCCACCAATGCAGTCGTAATCCTGTTGACATTGTCGTCAATATTTTAGCTTTTTTGCGACGTTTTCTCCTAAAAAGTCTGCGGACCCCTTTCCCAATATTGCGAATCTTCCCGGTCGCCCAGGGTTTTTTTTTGGGCTATTGTCCTTTCCCGAAGAGGACTTCTGTCTTCGAAAGACCCCACCAATGCAATCGTAATCCTGTTGTTTTTTTTTGGGCTATTGTCCTTTCCCGAAGAGGACTTCTGTCTTCGAAAGACCCCACCAATGCAATCGTAATCCTGTTGACATTGTTGTCAATGGCAAGTCCGCCTATGACGCTGAACGCCTGGGTTCGATTCCTGGCGAGACCATCAGAAAAAATTTTTCAGCGGTGGTTTTCCCCTCCTAATACAGGCAACATTTGTGAGGCACTATGCCATGTGCCTCTCCAAAGAGGTGTCGCACTGCGGCACGCCGTTCGGAGTCGGCTATAAAAAGGAGGCCCCTTATCATTGAGCTTAAAACTTGAATCGGACTGCACTCATTGATATGTGATTTGCCCCTGTTCCTTAGTGGAGTGGTCATTGGCAACATTAGCATAAACGGAATGACTAGATTAGTATACTCCCATTAAAGGAAGGAAGGTAAAAAATTACTTAAAAGTCGTATGTCAACAAACTTGGATTGGATGGAGAGGTATCCATTACACAACAAAGTCTTTAAAAATATAATTTTTGTAATTTTGTCTGACCGACTATTTTAAATCAATTTTAAAATCTCTACCACACGATTTTTTTTTTAATTTCCGTTTAACAAGGCCTTGTTAACATTTGCAGTTTGTAGAATGTTTTATCATTATGTTTACCGGGCGAAAAAAAAAAAAAAACAAATATTAATTATAGTCACTGTCGTCGCTGTGTTACTAAATCAACAACAAACACTTTGTGGGCCTATGCAAATATTTAACGGTTTCCATCTAATTAGTCAAACGAAATTAGTTACATGGAAGGAAAATCACTACAAGGACAACATTTAATGGTCCCACTAAAAAATATCCCAAAGGAAAGACTAAAGTAATGTGCTGTTAAAATTCTAAATGACCAGTTACCGCCGGAGATTGACTAGCCAAAGCCAAAATGAACTGAAAGCGAAACGTTTTCATGGCCCTTAACATTTAAATGTTTAAATGATGTCTAACAACCATAATAGATTAAATATGCAAAGTGCTAGCTTAAAATGTCTGCGCTTATGTGGAGATGTATAACTATTGGTTGCCCAAAAAGTAATTGCGGATTTTTTAAAAGAAAGTAAATGCATTTTTAATAAAACTTACACTTTTAAACTTTTACACTTTTTTTCTAAAGCAAGCTAAAAGTAACAGCTGATAACTGACAGAAGAAAGATTGCAATTACAGAGTCACAAGCTGTGAAAAAATTTGTCAACGCTGACTATATGAAAAATCCGCAATTACTTTTTGGGCAACCCAATAGAAGTATAAGTTTGTTCCCACAGTATAGATCAAAATTTAATGTTACTTAGAAGGTATTTTTTTTTGACAAAAACGTTACCTGTTTTAGCAAAAAAATGCTTTCCCAGAGCAGCAAATTTTTTGTTGCAGCGAAAGCCGGGCAATAACATAGTCAATGCTCCAATGTTGCATCATCTTTCCCACAAGGCAAGTGTTGGCATGTGTACTATCATTTGCGGCAGCTATTTTGCATCCGTTATGACATCCAAAACTATACTAACCTCCTACTCCCTTTCAGTAATAGCCTCGTCTACTCATCATCTGGATCTTCTCATAGGATTTTCGTCGTCCTACCGACCATTTCATCATTCGTTCTACGCTCACTCCCTTAACTCGGATCGCGTTGACCTGAAAGGCTTCGGGTTAGGTTAGGTAAAAGTGGCAGTCCTTTACAGACTCACTTAGACAATTTTAAATCCATTGTGATAACACAGTAGCGACAGACCAAGGCTTCTGGCGGGAATCGAACCCACGACCCCTGCACTGGTAATCCAAGCACTCTACCAACTTGGCTACTGGGGAGCCCAGGTCTTCGGGTTAACAGGCGGTGCTCCATCATTCAATGCCAAATCGTCTCCATTTTCATTACCCCTTATGGTCCGGCAACCAAACAATGCTGATCATGCCATCCTCAAAGAAGGCGTTAATATCCTTCTTACACTTCATGACTATTCGTGACCTTACCGTCCTGCTTGTTATTGCCCTGATGGCCAGTTTACTGTTCGCAAAGATGTTCACACTCGACGTCCTCGCGTTAACACCACAACACCTCTAGCATTCCGTGATCAAACGGATCTCCGCCTGGAGAACCGTATTATGGTCAAGCAGTATAAAACTAATCTCAGTACCTTGGTTCTCAATTAAGACCGCTAGACCCACTTTGTTCTTTACCTTTGATCCATCAGTGTAGCATAATCTTCCAGACAGGCAATCCGTCAATCCAAGACTGTGCCTCGCATATGACCTCAAGCGTCGTCTCTGGTATCCGGTTGGAAACCTTTTCCATTCCTTTAAGGCTTCCCCTCGCCGCCCCGACTATACAGCGATCTTGTGACCTGCTCCCATCTTCTATCTATGAAATCTTTCAACGCCTTTAGTCTCATAACCTCAGTTGCTGCCTCGCACTTACGAGCTGACTAGGGATGGATCGCTAATTTCCATAGACCTTGCTAGGAAATCGGTAAGATCTCCACTGGGAGAGCTATATATTCTTGATCAGCGTAAAAATCTAAGACGATCTAGCCATGTCCCTCCGTCTGTCTGTTGAAATCACGCTAAAGTCTTTAAAAATTGAGATATTGAGCTGAAACTTTGCACAGATTCTTTTTTTTGGTCATAAGCAGGTTAAGTTCCAAGATGGGCTGTATCGGACTATACCTTGACATAGCCCCCATATAGACCGATCCGCCGATTTAGGGTCATAGGCCAATAAAAGCCACATTTGTCATTCGATTTTGCTGAAATTTGGAACAGTGTGTTGTGTTAGGCCCTTCGAAATCCCACGTAAATTTGACCCAGATCGGTCCAGGTTTGGATATAGGTGCCATAAAGACCGATCCTCCGATTGAGGGTCGTAGGCCCATAAATGCCACATTTATTATCCTATTTTGCTGAAATTTGAGGCAGTGTGTTGTGTTAGGCCCTTCGACTTGCTTCGTTAATTTGGCTCAGATCGGTCCAGATTTGGATATAGCTACCATATAGACCGATCCTCCGATTTAGGGTCTTAGGCCCATAAAAGCCACATTTATTATCCTATTTTGCTGAAATTTGAGGCAGTGAGTTAGGTTGGGTCCTTCGACATCCTTCGTCCCGATTTGGTTATAGCTGCCATATAGACCGATCCTCCGATTTGGGGTCTTAGGCCCATAAAAGCCACATTTATTATCCGATTTTGCTGAAATTTAGGACAGTGAGTTGTGTTAGGCCCTTGACCCAAGTCGGTCCAGGTTTGGATATAGCTGCCATAAAGACCGATCCTCCGTTTTTGGGTCTTAGGCCCATAAAAGCCACATTTATTATCCGATTTTGCTGAAATTTGAGGCAGTAAGTTAGGTTAGCCCTTCGACATCCTTCGATAATTTGGCCCGGATCGGTCCAGGATTGGTTATAGCTGCCATATAGACCGATCCTCCGATTTAGGGTCTTAGGCCCATAACAGCCACATTTATTATCCGATTTTGCTGAAATTTGAGGCAGTGAGTTAGGTTGGGCCCTTCGACATCCTTCGATAATTTGGCCCGGATCGGTCCAGATTTGGTTATAGCTGCCATATAGACCGATCCTCCGATTTGGGGTCTTAGGCCCATAAAAGCCACATTTATTATCCGATTTTGCTGAAATTTAGGACAGTGAGTTGTGTTAGGCCCTTCGAAATCCCTAGTAAATTTGACCCAGATCGGTCCAGGTTTGGATATAGCTGCCATATAGACCGATCCTCTGGTTTAGGGTCTTAGGCCCATAAAAGACACATTTATTATCCGATTTTGCTGAAATTTGAGGCAGTAAGTTAGGTTAGTCCCTTCGACATCCTTCGTTAATTTGGCCCGGATCGGTTCAGATTTGGTTATAGCTGCCATATAGACCGATCCTCCGATTTTGGGTCTTAGGCCATAAAAGCCACATTTATTATCCGATTTTGCTGAAATTTGGGACAGTGAGTTGTTGTAGACCCTTCGACATGCTTCGTTAGTTTGGCCCAGATCGGTCCAGATTTGGTTATAGCTGCCGGTTCAGATATAGACCGGTTCAGATATATACCGATCCTCCGATTTAGGGTCATAGGCCCTTCAATACCACATTGATTATCCGACTTTGATGAAATTTTGGACAGCGAGTTGTCTTAGGTCCTTCAAAATCTTTCTTCCATTTGGCCTTGATAGGATCAGATTTCCATATAGCTGCCATATAGACCGATTCCTCAATTTTATGTTTTGGGGCCCATAAAAGGCGCATTTATTGTCCGATGTTGTCGAAATTTGGGACAGCGAGTTAGGTCAAGCCCCTTGACATGCTTCTGCATTATGGCACTGATCGGTTAAGATTTGGATATAGCTGCCATATAGACCGAACTCTCGGTTTTAAGTTTTGAGGTCATAAAAAGCGCATTTATTGTCCGATGTTGCCGAAATTTGGGACAGTGAGTTAAGCCCCTCCACATATTTCTGCAATTTGGTCTAGATCAATCTAGATTTGCCACATAGACCGATATCTCGATTTTAAGTCTTGGCCCCATAAAAGTCTTGGCCCCATATTAATTTGTGTACAAAGTACAGGCCGCAGATTTCATCCGATCGTCCTCAAATTTGGTACATGCATGTTTTTCAGCCTAGAGACGAAGCCTATTGAAATTGGCAAGAAGCGGATCAGATTTGGATATAGCTCCCATATATATGTTCATCCGATTTTCAGTAATAACGCAATCAAATGGTCATTTCTTTACCGATTCGCACGAAATTTGGCAGGAAGGATTTTTTTACGGATATCGGCCTTACTGGTGAATTTCATGGAAATCGGTTCAGATTTATATATAGCTCTCATGTGTATATATCGCCCGATTTTCACTCCTAGAGCCACTGCAAGCACATTTATCGACCAATCTTGCCAAAATATTGCACAACGCTTTCCTCGATGACTACCACAATATCTGAGAAGTTTGCTCGAAATCGGTGGTGATTTAGATATAGCTCCCATATATATGTTCGTCCGATTTTCAGTAATATTGCAATAAAATGGTCTTTTGTTAACCGATTTTCCCGAAATTCGGCAGGAGGGACTTTCTTATGAATGTCTATATTACTGATAAATTTCATAAAAATCGGTTCAGATTTAGATATAGCTATCATATATATGTTCGTCCGATTTGGAGTTATGCATTAATAAAGTGGTCATTTGTTAACCGATTTTCTCGAAATTTGGCAGGAAGGATTTTTTTACGACTATCGACATTAATAGTGAATTTCATGGAAATCGGTTCAGATTTAGATATAGCTGTCATATATGTATATCGCCCGATTTTCACTTTAAGAGCCACTGCAAGCGCATTTGTTGACCAATCTTGCCAAAATGTTGCACAACGCTTTCCTCGATGACTACCACAATATACATAGAGTTTGGTCAAAATCGGTCCAGATTTAGATATAGCTCCCATATATATGTTCGTCCGATTTGCAGTAATATTGCAATAAAATTGTCTTTTTTTAACCGATTTTCCCGAAATTCGGCAGGAGGGATTTTCTCTGAACAATGACTTGTACTTATTAGTATTTGGTCCTAATCGGATCATATTTCGACATAACTGCTATGGGACATAAGGTATGCAATTTTCACCGGATTTTGAAGAAAGGTGGTTTACATATATACCCGAGGTGGTGGGTTCCAAAGTTCGGCCCGGCCCAAGTTCACGCCTTTTTACTTGTTAAGCTTAATATACTAATCGGGTTCTTAAAAAATTTATTTATTTTTTTTTTAATTGGTTTCTTGCTAAAATTTTACCGGTTTCTTACTGTTGATGCACTTCTTATCTCATTTTGGGATATTAAACAGATATATTTTATTAAAACTTTTCTTTTTATAAAAGTTCTTGGACTTTGTATTTAAGTGCAAAAGTCTTAAACATTTTTGCGAACTGCTGTCATCATTTTGTCTCCAAAGAAATTTTCATCGAAGACGCAAGTCTTTATAGAAAATTTTGTCAATTCTCTATTGGAAAGCTTTCAAAAAATATTTTGTATTAAAAAAATTTGTCTAAGGAAATGTAACCCAAATTTTGTCTTTAGGGAATACGTAATTAAAAATATCGGCTCGGAAAACTTTATATATAAATATTTTTTTTTCTTTTCAGCAAAATTTCATCGAAACGTTCTTCGTTCAATGGAGTCTCCACTCTGAATCAATGATGTCTCAGAAACAAAATAATGTATGCTGGTTGACTTTTGCCTCTAACTAAAACGGGTTTAACATTTATAGAACAAATAGTCAGCTTAACCGGTTTTTGAAAATCCCAATAACTTGAACCGGTTTTTTAAAATAGCTCAATTTTCCAATAGTTCGAAAACCCTTTTTGGAAAAGGCGGTTTATTGATCACCCCGGAAAATGCAAATCTCTTGACGGCCACTGTGTGGTATACGTTACGTCAACAACGCAACGAAATTTGTCATACGCCTCCTTGCACAGTAAGTATGAATGAAAACTAGAATATTTTGGGTTTGCAAAAAAAGTAATTGCGGATTTTTTAAAAGAAAGTAAATGCATTTTTTATAAAACTTAGAATGAACTTTAATCAAATATACTTTTTTTACACTTTTTTTCTAAAGCAAGCTAAAAGTAGCAGCTGATAACTGACAAAAGAAAGAATGCAATTACAGAGTCACAAGCTGTGAAAAAATTTGTCAACGCCGACTATATGAAAAATCCGCAATTACTTTTTGGGCAACCCAATATGAAAACCACAAATCAAATTACATTTCCTATTTATATACTGACCAAAGTTTTGTTATTATACAAGAAACATGTGGGAATATCTCTGTTATATTCTGAAGATATATATACACTCAGACAAATTTTTTAACACCAAACAAATGTTTGATGAAGCCATACAAAAACTGATGGAAAAGTGAAGGCGACAAATACATTCATTTGTGTTCAGAATTTGATACAACGTTACCTAACCAATTTAATCATTGTTTGTATTTTGATGCCGATTCGCACCTACATCTTGCACATAAGTTTTGGGCAGAATATCAAATAGATCACACGATAAATTGCCATCTAGAATAAAACCTCGTCTGGCCATGGAGAAACATGAAATCTTGTAGATGACACGAAGCACACATATTGCTTGAAACACATGTTAATGTGTAGTTTTGATGTGTTAGTTTCGATCTGATGGTAAGACGAGTTGTTTCATACGCCTCATCCAGTCTTAAACCCTTTCGCCGCCCTATCTTAAACCCTTTCGCCGCTCTATTCTTAAGTTAAGCTCATTCTTTTTAGGCGGCGTACTATATGTAACATCTTCAGGGATTAGATCGGTTTCATATTTGTCGCCACCACCATCGAAAACCAGCAGCTGGCCCAAGCTTCACAACTCTACAGGCTAAAACAGAATCAGCGCGTTGAGCTTTGTTTTTGAGCGGACCTTCTATGTCCAGGAAAGCCGACAAAGTGAAGTCACCCACACCCAAATTTCATTCCATGAAGTAAATCACCGTATTCTATACAAATCTTTAAGATGATTTTTAAAACCACCACTTTAGGATGGGGGTATACTAATCTAGTCATTCCGTTTATAATGGGGTTCCTAGGGGCACCCCCCCTAGGAACCCCATCCGATATTTGGGTACCGATTTTTTGTTTGTTTGTGTACCAAATTTTTGTCCGTCTGTCCGGACGGACTATTTCGAGGTGTTACGAACGGAATGACTAGATTAGTATGCCCCCATCCAATGATGGTGGTTTTAAAAATCATCTTAAAGATTTGTACGGAATACGGTGATTTACTTCATGGAATGAAATTTGGGTGTGGGTGACTTCACTTTATCGAAATAGTCCGTCCGGACCCAAACAAACAAAAATTGGTACCCAAATTTTGGATGGGTTTCCTAGGGGGGACGCCCCTCCCTAAAACCTACCAAATATATATATATATACACCAATCACCACAATATGGGACTCAAATGCAAGGTATTTAAGATTAGAAAACGAATCTCATATCCAATTGTCGGACCAAGTGTTTGGGCGATCACCCCAACCCCCCAAAAAAAAACCCCAAAATCGGACATATTTACCAACCATGGCAATATGGGACTCAAATGAAAGGTATTTGCGAGTAAAATACAAATCTGATATCCAATTGTGGGATCAAGTTCCTGGGGGTCCACCCCTTCCCCAATACACCCCCCAAACAGGACTTTTTTACCGACCATGGCAATATGGGACTCAAATGAAAGGTATTTAAGTATAGAATTCGAATCTGATATCCAAATATGGGGGGCCTAATGTTTTGGTGGGGGGCCTACTCTCCCCAAAAACACCCCCCAAAGGGGACAATATGGAGCTCAAATGAAAGGTCTTTGGGAGTAAAGCACGAACCCAAACCGGACATATTTGCTGACTTTTGCAATAAGGAGTTTAAATGAGATTTGAAAACGAATTTGATATCCAATTTTGAGACCAATGGCAATATGGGGTTCAAATAAATGATATATAGATATTTGAGAATAGAGCACGTGGCTGATATATTTTCCGGGTTTAGTTTTTGGGGGACCACCCCAATCCCCAAAACACCCCTAAATCGGCCTTATTTACCGACCATGTCAATGTGGAGATTAAATGAAAGGTATTGGGGGGTACAGCAAGAATTGATACCCACTTTCGGGACCACTTTTCTGGGGGTCTACCCCTTTCATAAAATACCCCACAAACAGCAATTTTTTAGTGACCATTGCAAAATGGGGCTCAAATAAAGGTATTTGAGAGTAGAATACGTATTTGATATCCAAATTTAGGACCATGTATTTAGGGAATCACCCCTTCCCAAAACACCCCGCAAAGGGTAAAAAATTTTCGACCATGCCAATATGTGGTATTTAAGACTAGAAAACGAATTTGATAACCTATTTTGGGCCAAATGTTTGGGGACGCCTCGTCGTGTAAACTCCCCTAAACCAATGGTAATATGGGGTTTAAATAAATGGTATTTGAAAGAAGAGCACGATACTGATAGTTTTTCAGGGCCAAGTGCCTGGGGGACCACCTCACCCCCGAAAACACCCCTAAATCAAATATCATGAGAGTAGCGGGCTGAAATAAAGTATTTTAAGAATGGTGTACACCTTAAATCCAAACTTAAATTCGTAGACCAACAAATATCATATGGGATTCAGATAAAGGCTAAACTGTTTGCCAAGCGATATGCTATTTTCGTATCATGGTATTTCGCTAAAAGATTTTTAAATGTAGAAAAAAAATATTCAAAATTTTATTCCATATAAAGTAAAAGAAGGCGCAGCGGAGTGGGCCCGGTTCAGCTAGTTTAAAATGAAAAACTCCCTGATGTGAAGGAATGTGTTTTCCACCAAAAGGAATGTTAGCTTAAAAATGTGGAAAATTGATCTTCTTTAAATTTGCAAATCTTTTATTCGAATCTTTGAAGTTTAGACATAAATTTTTTCATTGTAGTATAATTCCAATGCTGGCAGTTGGTTGATTATAATAGAAAATTGTTTTAGAATTTTGCGACATTCACTATACTTTATAGCTCTAAGTACTTGAAAAAATACTTAGCATAGCTCTTTGTTTTCGGGTTACTTCTTTTACTATTTGGAGCGCACAACAAGCCGATTACTAGCTTAGGTGCATGCCTTTAATGGTATGGGGGAATTAACGAACACATACTTGTACTGAATTATTTTCTCAGAATTTTGATTCCTATTGTAACCAAAAATGTGAAATTTTCTTATTTTTGTACCAAATATGGTGTACCGCACAGCTCCCAAGCCTTATAAATAATCTTGACGAAGCTAGAATACTTAAAGAAGTTGCCAATAAGTCAAAAAATACGTTTTGATATTTTCCCTCACTAAAGTCTAAAACGTTGTCAAGTATATGTTCACAACATTGTTTCCCTGTTGTGTATCTCATAACACTCTAATGTGTAATGTTTAGACAAAAATTTATTGCCAAAATATCCTTCGTACATGTTTTACTTTCAATGCAGTGTCATCGTTATTGCTTAGGTTTCCTTTTCAACGCTGAATTTAAACGTGTTTGTCATTTAGCATAGGTATATGTATGTGTGTGTGTGTGTGTGACTATTCGCTTGTATACCTTCAGCTCACAGCGAAATATCTGTGTGTTTTGTGTTGCGTTATGCGTGCCTGTGGAAACGAGCATTGTATTTGGCATTGCCGCATCTCTGCCTCACACCCCATCATCGCTCATCAAAATTTATATGGTTTCATTAAAAAGTGTGAAATGAAACCATGTCGCTATGGAATTTCTTTAAACACGGTTGCATTCCAATATTTGGCAAAGTCTGTTGGTGGAATGGAGGAATCATTCGCTTTATTTCGCCTGCTGCGAAGCCACACACCCACGCTAACAAGCATGTCTTTGAGAGAGCATCTTCCGTAGGAAATCCCACAAGTCTTACCGTGAAAATTTCAACGATGGTTTATTGTTTGCAATCAAAAAGGAGGTTTAACACAACATCAATTAGGCAAACATACCCCATGGAAATTTTGGGAGTGCGACTATGCTGTGGTAGTGTAAAATAAAATTGCGATGAAATTGGCAAACACTTTCACGTACTACACATAATGCATGATGCCTTATCAATTGCAGGACCGAGAATGTGTGAGTCTGTCGAAATTTATGAGATTGATTGAAGTCTTAAATGAAAGAAAGCTTACTTATCCCACAAAAATACAATCTTATTCAAATTGAAAGAAGGGCAAATAATTATTTTTGTGTAGTAATTTTTTGATAGAGGGGGGATGAAGGATAATATTTTACCTATTTCGCTTCGGAGGGCTACAAGAAATGGGTTGACGACAAACCCAAGGGTGTGGCGACAGTTGCATTTCGTATATTATATATGCGGAGGGAAGGCAGAGGATGGTTTTAATCTTCACTGACGGCTTCAGCATTTGTACGGGAACAGCATTGGGTCGATGCGATTAATATTAGTATGAAGCTGAAACTGCACAATAGGTTGAATATAGATAGCAACTCAACTTCAGTTGAATTCTTGAATAGACACCAGGACACCAGCAATGATATTCCAAACAAGCAAGAGCGTGCTAAGTTCGGCCCGGCCGAATCTTATATACCCTCCACCATGGATGGCATTTGTCGAATTCTATGCGCGGTATCTCATTTTAGGAAAAACAGAGAATACTGAATAAGAACTGTTATGGTATTGGAGTTATAACAAGTTAAAGTCCGATTCAGACCACAAATGAATGCTGAACATTGTAGAAGTCATTGTGTAATATTTCAATTCATTCGGATAAGAATTGCGCCTTGCGTAGGGGCTCAAGAAGCAAAATCGGCAGATTGGTTTATATTGGAGCTGTATCAAGCTATTGATTGACTCAGACCATATTAAACACGTATGTTGAAGGTCATGAGAGAAGCCGTTGGTCAAAATTTCCGCCAAATCGGATGAGAATTGCGCCCTCTAGAGGCTCAAGAAGGCAAGACCCATGATCGGTTTATATGGCAACTGTATCAAAACATGCAGCGATTTGAACTATACTTAGCGCAGTTATTGGATGTGATACCAAAACATCACGTGCAAAATTTCAGTTAAATCGGACGAGAATTGCACCCTCTAGAGGCTTAAAAAGTCAAGACCCCAGATCGGTTTATATGGGAGCTATAACAAAATATTTACCGATTTGAACCATACCTGGCACAGTTGCAGGATATCATAACAAAACACGTCGTGCAAAATTTCATTCAAATCGGATAAGAATTGCGCCCTCTAGAGGCTCAAGAAATCAAGACCCAAGATCGGTTTATATGACAGCTGTATGAAAACATGGACCGATTTGAACTATACTTGCCACACCTGCTGAATATCATAACGAAAAATGTCGTGCAAAATTTCATTCCAATCGAATCAGAATTGCGCCCTCTAGAGGCTCAAGAAGTCAAGACCCCAGATCGGTTTACATGACAGCTATATCAGGTTATGAGCCGATTTAAACCATACTAGGCCTAGTTATTGGATATCGTAACAAAACACGTCGTGCAAAATTTCATTCAAATCGGATAAGAATTGCGCCCTCTAGAGGCTCCAGAAGTCAAGACCCCAGATCGGTTTACATGACAGCTATATCAGGTTATGAGCCGATTTAAACCATACTAGGCCTAGTTATTGGATATCATAACAAAACACGTCGTGCAAAATTTCATTCAAATCGGATAAGAATTGCGCACTCTAGAGGCTCAAGAAATCAAGACCCACGATCGGTTTACATGACAGCTATATCAGGTTATGGACCGATTTGAACCATACTTGCACAGTTGTTGAATATCATAACAAAACACGTCTTCCAAAATTTCATTCAAATCGGATAAGAATTGCGCACTCTAGAGGCTCAAGAAGTCAAGACCCTAGAGGCTCAAGAAGTCAAGACCCAAGATCGGTTTATATGACAGCTATATGAGAACATGGACTGATTTGGACCATGCTTGGCACAGTTGCTGGATATCATAACAAAACACGTCGTGCAAAATTTCATTCAAATCTGATAAGAATTACGCCCTCTAGGGGCTCAAGAAGTCAAGACCCAAGATCGGTTTGTATGGCAGCTATATCAGGTTATGGACCGATTTCAATCATACTTGGCGCTGTTGTTGGGAATAATAACAAAACACGTCGTGCAAAATTTCATTCAAATCGGCTGAGAATTTCGCACTCTAGAGGCTCAAGAAGTCAAGACCCAAGATCGGTTTATATGGCAGCTATATCAAAACATGGACCGATATGGTCCATTTGCAATCCCAACCGACCTACACTAATAGGAGTTATTTGTGCAAAATTTCAAGCGGCTAGCTTTGCTCCTTCGAAAGTTAGCGTTCTTACGACAGACGGATGGATGGACGGACGGACGGACGGACAGACTGACGGACAGACATGGCTAGATCGACTTAAAATGTCACGACGATCAGGAATATATATACTTTATGGGGTCCCAGACGAATATTTCGAGTAGTTACAAACAGAATGACGAAATTAGTGTACCCCCATCCTATGGTGGAGAGTATAAAAATTAGAAAGTGGTCGTCGCCGAGTGAACCAGTCAACGAAATACTGAGCCTTTTACAAAAGATGGCGAGTGCGGAGGTACGAGTCTGTACATGAAGGTTGGTTTGGCAGAACTCTTTAACATCGACCGATCGAAGAAAGACGGACGAATTGCTTGCTTTTACAATCAGTCACTGAACATTATGAGAGGTGTCAACCCTGGTTCCTCTTGATAGGCGATATGGTGGGGCACAAGGGATCCTTATTCCCTTGTGCCCCACAATTGAGCACTTGATTTGCTCATATCCTGCAGAAGTACAAGCTTTCCATATTGATGATGCTGACGAGTTGATACTGAAGTGGGCATGGACCGATGTTTTTGTGCGGTATGCACATTAGACTGTGTCACCGTTCCCTAATACGGTATCCATGGTCAATTCCATGGCAGCCGGTTGTACTTCCGGATTGACCTGTTGGAATCCTTGTAAGGACGAGTTTACCTCTAGTTGCTGGGGTACAGCTCACCGGGGGCAGGGTCAGTCACAGAAATTTATATGTGTCAGTGACAGAGAGAGAGAAAATGCGGTTTGTATTGTTTTCAATGAGGAGGAGATCTGCGTCCTGGCAATGTCAATCCTGGAGACGTGATTCGCTCACGGCGTGTATATGCCTCTAAGTCACGGTGAGGCGGTGCCAGGTCGATGGCACGAGGGTGTAGACGTGTATTCGCGGGCTCAGCGGCTCTTATGTCTGAATGACAAAGTCGAGGTGCTAGCTATGTTGGTTTCAGAGATGTGATTCACTCACGACACGGATACGGCACTAAGTCACGAGGTAATGATCGTAGGCAGATGGCACTTGGGTGTGTTCGCGGGCTCAGCGGCTCTTATGTCTGAAGGTCAAAGGCGATGTACTGGCTATGTTGGTTTTAGAGACGTGATTCACTCACGACGGGAATACGGCACTACGTCACAGGGGTGATGGTCGTAGGAAGACGGCAAGTGGGTGCATTCGGGGGCTCAGAGGCTCTTATGTCTGAAAGACAAAATCGAGAAGCTCGTAATGTTGGTTTCAGAGACGTGATTCACTCACGCCACGGATACGGCGGTGATGGTCGTGGATAGACGCCACGTGGGTGTATTCGGGGGCTCAGCGGCTCTTATGTCTGAAGGACCAATGCGTGGAACTGGCTATATTGGTTTTGTAGACGTGATTCACTCACGGCACGGATACGGCACCAAGTTCCTGGGTGATGGTCGAAGGCAGACGGCAGACGGCACGTGGGTGTATTCGTGGGCTAAGCGGCTCTTATGTCTGAAGGACAAAGTCGATGTGCTAGCTATGTTGGTTTCAGAGACGTGATTCACTCACAGCACGGATACTGCACTAAGTCACGAGGTGATGGTCGTAAACAGACGGCACGTGGGTGTGTTCGCGGCCTCAGCGGCTCTTATGTCTGAAGGTTAAAGGCGATGTGCTGGCTACGTTGGTTTTAGAGACGTGATTCACTCACGGTGGAAATACGGCACTACGTCACGGGATGATGGTTCGAGTGTTCACTGACTCAGCGGCTCCTATGTCTAGTGGACACCGGGCAAAACGCTGGCGACTATGTTTATCTACAGGCTCTGACACTCAGGCTCAGCACACTAAAGTCTTTTTCACTTCACCTACCAGGATACTGCCGCGATTAAACTTCACACTTCAATGTCCCTTTTTATACTCTCCGGGATAACGGTAACTTGTTTACACAAAATTCCTAAGTTGCTAAGGCCAGTGTCTGTTTGTTGCTCACATTTTCAATGCTTAAACCTTCTATTGTATGGTGTTGGTATCTACATTCCCTTCGAAAATTATGTAAAGCTGACCAACATCTAAAGCTTGCACAGTTGTCACGGGTACAATGTGCTACATAATGATCGCTCAAGGAGTGGAGTTGGGGGAATGGCCTTCATGATACACCATTCCGTGCAGTGTAGACCCATCTCGCCTACGCCTGGTGCTACTGACCCCTATATGGAGTGCATGGGGATAGCAGTCAGGTCCGGTACTGCCTAGATGGAGCTATACAACGTGTACATATCGCCGGTTGGTAGCTGTGTCCCAATTAATGGCCAAGCTTACAACCCCGACATAAGTGGGTTACAATCAGGCCATAATCGTCTGATTCTAAGGGACTTTAACGCGCATCACATTTCATAGTCCAGGTAACGACCAGCTGAGCCATAGCTTTCGAAGAGCAGTTTAAAGGCTCCACGTTTTGCGCGGTGAATGAGGATGCCCCCACTAGGATTACGAGGAGGTGTAGCAACTCGCCAGACATTTCCATTACATCCCCTGATCTTCTGAGTGAAGAACCTGGCAATCCGTCATCTCTTCGGGGTCAGACCACCTTCCCATAATTCCCATCATAGACCGACTACCCGACTTCATGACCTCTGAGCGCCGGACGTTTATCAATTAGAAGAAGGCCGATTGGGCTGGCTTCACAGAGTATACCAATCGCCGCTTCAGTGACTTGCGGCATACTCCACTCAACTGACCCAATTGCTTGATGAAAGAACTCCTTGTTCCGATGATATAATGGCGCAGTGGCAAACTATTGCCCACTCCATGGAAAATGCAGCGAAATCCGTATCTGGGTACCAGAAGTCTCCTCAAACCCATGGCACGACCAAGAGTGTCGAGATGCTACTGAAGCCAAAAATGCAGCATACTGGGCAACCCTGCAATCAGTAGCAAAGTTCCAGATGAAAGAGAGGTATCGGGAGAAACAGAGAGAGAGGAGAAACGTCTATTCCGCAGAAAGAAAAAGGAAATGGATAGACGTGAGTGTGAGCGTATTAAGATGTACATCTTAATACGGATCAGAATGAAGTCTGAAAATTCCACCAAAGAATTAAACATCAAACAGATGTCTTTGATGCAGGCACATCCTCCTGCAAAGACAATGATGGAAATCTGGTAACTGACACTGATAGCATGCTGAGGATTTGAAAAGAACAGTTTACCCAACCGCTAGTGTCCGACGTTGGTGGTATAGAATGTTTGCCTACTATAATGTTTGCCCGACTCAAGAACAACAAGGCAGCAGGAGCCCACGGGTTACCCGCTGAACTATTTAAGACCGGAGGCGACACGCTGATAAGACGTATGCGTCAGCTTATCTGCGCAATATGGCTAGAAGAACGCATACCCGATGACTGGAACCTCAGCATACTATGTCCCGTACACAAGAAAGGAGACAAGACGGAATGTGCCATCTACAGAGGAATAAATCTCCTTCCAATCGCATACACGATACTCTTGAGCATATTGTATGAAAGAGTCAATGAGGTAATTAGGCCCTATCAATGCTGCTTTAGACCTGGTAAATCCACCCTGGACCAAATATTCACACCGCTGTCACCGAAACGAATGACAGCAGTTTTGAAATAAATCGAAGAATGATACTAGCGAATAGATGCCGCTTGGGCTTAAGTAGCCAGTTAAGAAACAAGGCCACCTCTCGACAGACGAAGATTACACTATACAAGACACTGATACTACCCGTGTTGTTATATGGTCATGAGACATGGGTACTTGTGAAAGCAGACGAGGCAGTGCTTGGAGTGTTTGAGAGAAAGATTCTTCGTGAAATATATGGATCAGTTTGCGTTAATGGTTAAGATAGGCGTCGTATGAACCACGAGTTGTATGAGCTGTATGACGACGATAGCATAGTTACACGCAACAAAATACAATGGCTGCGTTGGCTTCAATAATCTATGACTAGGTGTCATAGATTATTGAAGGAGCGCAGAAGATCGAGACCCTTGGAACGCTATTCTAAGTTCGGCTAATGGAACAAATGTTCTCTCATAGCCAATTATAGTAAATGGCTTACTTTACTTTAACTGGCAGGCCCATCAGAAAACTTTTCAGCGGTGGTTATCCCTTCTTAATGCTGGCAACATTCGTGAGGTACCTTGCCATGTTAAAACTTCTCCCCAAGGAGGTGTCGCTCTGCGGCCCGCCCTTCGGACTTGGCTATAAAAAGGAGATCCCTTATCATTGAGCTTAAAATTGGTTCGGACAGCACTCATTGATTTGTGAGAAGTTTGTCCCTGTTTCGTAATGGAATATTCACTGGCAAATTTGCAAGCCGTGCCCTTTCGTCTGTCTGTCTGTGGAAAGCACCCCAACTTTCGAAGGAGTAAAGCTAGGTGCTTAAAATTTTGCTCAAACAGTTTCTATTAGCGCAGGTCTGTTGGGATTATAAATGGTTCATATCGGTCCATATTAAGATAAAGCTGTCATATAAACCGATCTGCAGGTTTTATTTCTTGAGCTTCTAGAGAGCACAATTCTTATTCGATTTTTCTAAAATTTTACACAATGACTTCTTCAATGACCTCCAACTTACTTGCCAAGCCTTAAACCTGACATAGCTCCCATGCAAGCCGATCCCCGATTTGATTTCTTGAGCCTCTGAAGGGCCCGGTTCTTATTCGAATCGGCTGAAATTTTGTACTATGACGTCTTCTATAACATTTAATGGATGTACCAAGTTGGGTCTAAAACCTGATACATCTCCCATCTAAACCGACCTCCCGATTTTACTTTTTGTGCCTCTAAAGGGTATAATTCTTATCGGATCTTGCTGAAATTTGACACAGCCATTGTATCTATGACCTCTAACCTCACATACCAAATATGGTCTGAATCGGTCTATAACCTGATATAGCTCCCATATAATCCGAGATCCCGATTTTACATCTTGAGCATCTAGAGGGCGTAATTCCTAATAGATTTTGCTGAAATTTTACACAATGACAACTTTTATGCTCTCTTATATATGGCCCGAATAAGGTCTGCATAGGTCTATAACCTGATATAGCTCCCATGCATATCGATCTCCCCATTATACTTCTGACGTCCCTCTAGGGTTCCATTCTTATACGACTTGGTTTGCACAATGGGTCTTTAACATCCAAGCCAAGTATGGCCCGAATCGATTCATAACCTGACCAGTATTGCCGCTTTTGGTAGGTTCCTACTAAAATTGGTAGGTTTTTCTCTTGGCAGGTTGGTGGCCACCATAGCTCAGAGGTTAGTATGTCCGCCTATGACGCTGAACGCCTTGGTTCGAATCCTGGCCTGGAGACCATCAGAGAAAATCGTCAGCGATTTTCCACTTAGGAACAAGGGGCAAACTTCTCACATATCAATGAGTGTAGTCCGATTCAAGTTTAAGGTCAACGATAAGGGGCCTCTCTTTTATAGCCAAGTCCGAACGGCGTGCCGCAGTGAGACACCTCTTTGAAGAGAAGTTTTACATGGCATAGTACCTCACAAATGTTGCCAACATTAAGAGGGGAAAACCACCGTTGATTTTTTTTTCCTGATGGCCTCGCCAAGATTCAAACCCAGGCGTTCAGCGTTATAGGCGAACATGCTAACCTCTGCGCTACGGTGGCCTCCAGTATTCCAGTATTATTGTAATTACTGAAAAATCGCCGGGAATAACTCAAAACTTATTCACTTCATGTCTATTCTCTGTATTTGTTAGGAGCGCAGAACAAAATCATGGATGTTACTTTACCAGGGGGTCTCACTTTTTCAAATTTCAGGAAAACGGGCGTATGTTTTGGTGTTGACTATAAAAGGTACGAGTGTTAAGAAATCTCTTCTATTGGGTTGCCCAAAAAGTAATTGCGGATTTTTTAAAATAAATTAAATGCATTTTTAATAAAACTTAGAATGAACTTTAATCAAATATACTTTTTTTACACTTTTTTTCTGAAGCAAGCTAAAAGTAATAGCTGATAACTGACAGAAGAAAGAACGCAATTACAGAGTCACAAGCTGTGAAAAAATTTGTCAACGCCGACTATATGAAATATCCGCAATTACTTTTTGGGCAACCCAATAGATTTCGTAAATCTGGGTAGGAAATGCGGTTTTGTGCGTTCAATGCCTTCAGTCGGAAAACAGTCATATAAGGCAGCTGCATACAAATATGGTCAAATCTGGCCCATTCAACTCAGTGTAAAGTCGGAAATGGGTTTTAAAAAAGGCCTTTGAGGGATCAAACACTTAAATTGGGAGATCGCTCTATCCAAACTCGGCACGGTTGTTCATTGGGGCAGAAGTAAGACTTTATGAACTAAAAATTTCTCATCGGGGATCGGTATAAAGTTTTTTATGTCAAAATATTGTACATTTTTGAGCTTAAGGCTGTAGAGTGATTTGCAAGCGCATTTATTGGGTTGCCCAAAAAGTAATTGCGGATTTTTTAAATGCATTTTTAATAAAACTTAGAATGAACTTTAATCAAATATACTTTTTTTACACTTTTTTTTTATAAAGCAAGCTAAAAGTAACAGCTGATAACTGACAGAAGAAAGAATGCAATTACAGAGTCACAAGCTGTGAAAAAATTTGTCAACGCCGACTATTTGAAAAATCCGCAATTACTTTTTGGGCAACCCAATATTAACCTATCTTCTCAAAAATTTTCATAGCCATTTCCAGCACAACTCCATCAATATGTAAAATTTTGGCAAAATGTTTCTTTTCAAATTTAAGCAAACTTTAATTTCGACGACTTGGCCTACATACCCAAAGTGGTGTAGGGTTTTTCCCAACTTTAACTCATCCTCACTTGTTTTTCTTTACCCACCGAGAAGATCTAATTTTCTTCACACAAGTATATTTCGAATTTTCTAAACGCACTCTACTCGTTTCTGTCTCTGGGTCGGAAATTCATTTTAAAGTTCTTACAATTTTTGGCTACAATTGCTAATTAAGTTTCCATTTTTTCTGCACTTGCTGAAATAAAAAAAAAAATGGAAAAAAAACCACAAACTCAAACCATTTGAAACTTTGTCGAAAGCATTTTAGTTTCTGCTAGTTAATAATGAATTTGATTTAAATTAACTGTCAACATTCTTAATGAAGTCATAGATAATTCAAAGAGACACGACTCTGTTGTAAATCATGTGGCATCAACACAAATCGAGTAAACGACAATTGTTGTATAAAATTTTAAATTGTATTAAAAGTTTAAAAGCAATCGTTGTGTTCGTTTGTAGGAGAAAATCAGTGAGTGAAGTAGGTTACATTTCTAAAAAAAACCAAAATTTTATGTAGTCGTAGACTATTTAAGTTATAATTTTTATACCCTCCACCATAGGATGGGGGTATAATAAATTCGTCATTCTGTTTGTAACTTCTCGAAATATTCGTCTGAGACCCCATAAAGTATATGTTCTTGATCGTCGTGACATTATAAGTCGAACTAGCCATGTCCGTCCGTCTGTCCGTCCGCCGTCCGTCCATCCACCTGTCTGCCGAAAGCACGCTAACTATCGAAGGAGTAAAGCTAACCGCTTAAAAATTTTCACAATTACTTCTTATTAGTGTAGGTCAGTTGGGATTGTAAATGGGCCATATCGGTCCACGTTTTGATATAGCTGCTATATAAACCGATCTCGGGTCTTGACTTTTTGAGCTTCTAGATGGCGCAATTCTCTTGCGATTTAACTGAAATTTTGCACGTAGTGTTTTGGTATCATTTCCAACAACTGTGCCAAGAATAGTTCAAATCGGTCCATAACCTGATATAGCTGTCATATAAACCTATTTGGGGTCTTGACTTCTTGAGCCACTAGAGGGCGCAATTATTATCCGATTTTTTTTTCAAATTCTGCATAAGGTGTTTTGTTATGACTTTCAACGACTGTGCTAAGAATAGTTAAAATCGGTTCATAACCTGATATAGCTGCCATATGAACCGATCTGGGGTCTTTACCTCTTGAGCCATTAGAGGGCACAATTATTATCCGATTTAGCTAAAATTTTGCATGAGGTGTCTTGTTATGATTTTCAACTGACGTGCTTAGTATGGCTCCAATCGGTTCATATCCTGGTATACCTGCCATATAAACCGATCTGGGGTCTTGACTTCTTGAGCCTCTAGAGGACGCAATTATTATCCGATTTGGCTGAAATTTTGGATGAGGTGTTTTGTTATGGCTTTCAACAACTGTGCTAAGAATAGTTCAAATCGGTCCATAGCCTGATATAGCTGCCATATAAACCTATAAGGGATCTTGACTTCTTGACCCTTGCAGGAAGCAATTCCTATCCGATTTGGATGAAATTTTGTACAATGGCTTCTCTCATGACCTTTAACATACGTGTCGAATATGGAATGAATCGGTTTATAGCCTAATACAGCTCCCCTATAAACCAAAAAATGCAAATTTTGCCCATGAACATTCCACTAAGGAACAGGGGCAAAGTTCTCGCATATCAATGAGTGCAGTCCGATTCAAGTTAAAGCTCAATGATAAGGGACCTCCTTTTTATAGCCGAGTCCGAACGGCGAGCCGCAGTGCGACACCTCTTTGGAGAGAAGTTTTACATGGCATAGTACCTCACAAATGTCGTCAGCATTAGGAGGGGAAAACCACCGCTGAAAATTTTTTCTGATGATCTCGCCAGGATTCGAACCCAGGCGTTCAGCGTCATAGGCGGACATGCTAACGGTGGTCTCCCTCCTATAAACCGATCTCACTATTTTTCTTCTTCAGCCCCTAAGCCCCAATTCTTACTAAATTTGGCTGAAATTTTCCACAATGACTTCTACTATGGTCTCCAATACTCAATTCAATTATGGTCCGAAATGAACTATAGCTTGAGATTGTTCCAATAACACAGCAATTCTTTTCGTTTATCCTTTGTTTGCCTAAAAAGAGATGCTGTGGAAAGAGCTCGACAAATGCGATCCATGGTGGAGGGTATATAAGATTCGGCCCGGCCGAACTTAGCACGCTTTTACTTTTATTTAGATATGTAGGGTTGCCCAAAATGTAATTGCGGATTTTTCATATAATCGTCGTTGACAAATTTTTTCACAGCTTGTGACTCTGTAATTGCATTCTTTCTTCTGTCAGTTATCAGCTGTTACCTTTAGCTTGCTTTAGAAAAAAAGTGTAAAAAAGTATATTTGATTAAAGTTCATTCTAAGTTTTATAAACAATGCATTTACTTTCTTTTAAAAAATCCGCAATTACTTTTTGGGCAACCGAATAACTGCCATATAGACCGATCTACCGATAAAGGCTCCGAAGTCCATAAAAGCTTTATTTTGTATCCGATTCCGACTCCCAACATCTGAACCAAATATGGTTCAGATCGGACTATATTTAGATATAGCTGTCAAATAGACCGTTATGCCGATTAGGGGTCTGAGGCTCATAAAAGCTTTATTTATTACCCGATTTGGTTGAAATTTGAAATACAAAATTCAACAGTGACTTATATTTATTAGCTCACTCCATATCCGTGTCGAATTTGGGTGCATAAGTTATACAATTTTCACCGGTTTGTGACGGAAGGGGGCTTACAAATATACCCGAGGTGGTGGGTATCCAAAGTTCGGCCCGGCCGAACTTAATGCCTTTGCCCATGAACATTCCCCTAAGGAACAGGGACAAACTTCTCACATATCAATGAGTGCACTCCGATTCAAGTTTAAGCTCAGCGAATAGGGGCCTCCTTATTATAGCCGAGTTCGAACGGCGTGCCGCAGTGCGACACCTTTTTGGAGAGAAGTTTTACATGGCATAGTAGCTCACAAATGTTGCTAGCATTAGGAGGGGAAAACCACCGCTGAAAATTTTTCCGATGGTCTCGCCTGGATTCGAACGCTGGCGTTCAGCGTCATAGGCGGACATGATAATCTTTGCGCTGCGGTGGCCTCCCAAGTAAATCTTCATGAAATTCAGATCTCGAAAAAAAAGTCTCAATCCATTGGCAATACAAAGAGACCTACGCAATTCATAGAGTATGTTATATAAGCTTCGGCCTACTTACTTTACTTTTACTTTACTTAAATTGGCTACAACCGAGCATTTGTTCCACTAGCCGAACGTAGAATAGCGCTCCAAGCGCCTCGATCTTCTGCACTCATTCTAAAATCTCTCTCTGACAAGGTTCGAGGTGTTTCCCACTGCTTGATTTTCCATCGGGCTTTTGGTCTTCCCGGTTTGCGTGTACCATCGTGTTTGCCTTCAAAAGACTTCTTTGCTAGAGCTTCTTCATCCATTCTGATAACATGACCTAGCCAACGCAGCCGTTGTATTTTGATGCGTGTAACTATGTTATCATCGTCATACAGCTCATGCAGCTCGTGATTCATACGTCACCTATATTCTCCATTCACGCAAACTGGTCCATATATTTTATGAAGAATCTTTCTCTCAAATACTCCAAGTACTGCCTCATCTGTTTTCATAAGTGTCCATGCTTCAGAACCATATAACACCACGGGTAGTATCAGTGTCTTGTAAAGTGTAGTCTTCGTCTGTCGAGAGGTGGCCTTGTTTCTAAACTGCTTGCTTAGTCCAAAGTAGCATCTGTTTGCCAGTATTATTCTTCGCTTAATCTCAAAACTGGTGTCATTCGTTTCGGTTACGGCAGTGCCGATGTAGATAAAGTTGCTGACTATCTCAATATTTTGTAGGCCACCGTAGCTCAGAGGTTAGCATGTCCTGCATATGGCGCTGAACGCCTGCGTTCGAACCCTGGTGAGTCCATCTAAAAAATTTTTTTTCGGCGGTGTTTTTCCCCTCCTAAGGCTGGCAATATTTGTGCGGTACTATGCCATGTAAAACTTCTCTCCAAAGAGGTTTCGCACTGCGGCATGCCGTTCGGACTCGGCTATAAAAATGAGGCCCCTTATCATTGTGCTAAAACTTGAATCGGACAGCACTCATTGATTTGTTTGCCCCTGTTCCTTAGTGGAATATTCATGGGCAAAATGTGCATTTGACTATCTCAAAGTTGTGGTTCCCAACGTTCTCCATTTTCTTTATCTGCTCGGTTCTGCAAGGCTTTGTGGGAGTTGAAACCATCCATTTCGTCTTATCTCCATTTACTTCCAGGCCCATTTTCACTGACTCTCTTTCTATTCTTTCAAAGGTAACAGTTACTACTTCCGGTGACCGACCTATGATGTCGTCGTAGGCGAGTACGTGTGTTCTCTTGTGATTAGTGTGCCATATCTATTCACATCTGCATATCGTATAATCTTCTCCAGCAGGATATTAAAGAGATCACACGATCACAGGCTGTCTCTTTGTCTGAAACCTCGTTTGGTATTAAATGGTTCGGAGAGATTACTTCCTATTCTTACTGAGGAACGTATATCAGCAAGTTTCATCCTGCAGAGTCTTACTTATTTTGCAGGGATACCAAACCCAGACATTGCTTGAAATAACTTTGAAAATAAAAGAGCATCGAAAGCAGCTTAGTAGTCAACAAAGAGATGGTACGTGTTGATCTGTCCTTCTCGGGTCTTTTCCAGGATTTAGCGCAGGGTGAATATCTGGTCTATATTGGGTTTACCAGGCCTAATACCACATTTAAATCGTCCATTTATCTCATTGACTTTGGGTTTTAATTTCTCACACAGTACGCTCGAGACTATCTTGTAAGCGATGGGGAGGAGACTTATTCCTCTGTAGTTGGCACATTCCGTCTTGTCTCCACTCTTGTGTAAGGGACATAGTATGCTGAGGTTCCAATCATCAGGTATGCTTTCTTCTAGCCAGATTGCGCATATAAGCTGATGCATACGCCTTATCATCGTGTATCCCCGGTCTTAAATAATTAAGCGGGTAACCCGTCGGTTCCTGCTGTCTTGTTGTTCTTTAGTCGGGTCACTGCTACTTGGATCTCATTCTGACTAGGAGGTAAACATTCTATACCATCATCAGGGATTGGTTCTGCGGTATCCTCTTCGCCGCCAACATCGGACACTAGCAGTTGGGTAAAATGTTCTTTCCATATCCTCAGCATGCTATCTGCGTCAGTTACCAGATTTCCTTCTTTGTCTCTGCAGGGGGATGTGCTTGCACCAATGCCAACGGTTTGGTGTTTAATTCTTTGGTAGAATTTCCGGACTTCATTCTGACTCCTGTACATCTTAATTCGCTCACACTCACATCTTTCCATACCCTTTTTCTTTCTGCGGAATAGACGTTTCTCGTCTCTCCTTTTCTCCCTATAGCTCTCCTTCATCTGGCGCGTTGCTACTGATTGCAGGGTTGCTTTATACGCCGCATTTTTGGTTCCAGTAGCATCTCAACACTCTTGGTCGTACCATGGGTTTCTTGGAGGAGGCTTCCTGTACCCAAGTACGGATTTCGCAGCATTTTCTATGGAGTGGGCAATAGTGTGCCTCTGCGCCATTATATCATCGGAACAAGGAGTGCTTTCATCAAACAGTTGGGTCTGTCGAGTGGAGTATGCCGCTGCCATCTGATGTGTTTGCAGCTTTTAAATGTCGAGCTTCCGTGCAGTGTCAAATTGAACTTTTCTCGCCCTACTCAAACGGGGGCGAACCTTTGCTGCAACAAGGTAATGATCCGAGTCTATATTTGCTCCATGGATCGATCGTACATCTAACGCTCTGGGTGAGTGCCTTCCATCTCTCAAAAAGTGATCAATTTGGTTCCTCGTGTGTTGATCGGGTAACAGCCATGTGGCTTTGTGAATATTTTTATGCTGAAATCTGGTGCTACTGAGTACCATATTTTTTGCCTCGGCGAAATCTATCATCCTCAACCCATTACCGGACGTTATCTCGTGGAGGCTTAACTTTCCTACTGTTGGACCAAAGATGTCTTCCTTCCCTATCTTCGAACGATTTTTAATTTATGGTCAGGGGCAGCGGTCATATCCTCTCTCTAAGAGTACCAGGTTTTTTGCCTCGGCGAAATCTATCATCCTCAACCCATTACCGGACGTTATCTCGTGGAGGCTAAACTTTCCGACTATTGGACCAAAGATGTCTTCCTTCCCTATCTACGCATTAAAATCTCCCAGAACGATTTTGATATCATGGTTAGGGCAGCGGTCATATTCTCTCTCTAGGCGCTCGTAGAAAATATCCTTGTTCTGCTCGTCCTTGTCTTCCCTCGGGGCATGGGCACAAATAAGGCTAATGATGAAGAATTTGGCTTTTATGCGGATTGTGGCTAGCCTGTCATCCACCGGAGTAAAGCTGGAGACTAGGTGTTTTAGTCTCCGACTAACCACAAATCCACAGCCAAATTCATGTCTCGTGTTATGGCAGCTATTGTGTAGTTCGTCGCCGTTTGGTGTTGTAGTGACGCCATTCCCAGTCCATCGCACTTCCTGGTAGGCGGTAATATCTGCCTTGTACTTCTCTAGTACATCCGCCAAAGCGTATACAGCACGTTCTCTATAGAAAGTGCGGACAATCCAAGTGCAGATCCGCAAATCATGGCCCTTTTTTCGTTTGCGTGGGTCGTCACCTTCTCTATAAGAGTGCGGACATTCCAGGTGCAGATTCGCAAATCATGGTCCTTTTTCGTTTGCGTGGGTCGTCAATGTTGGGGGGGGGGGTCCGTTTTTACTTTTCCTTTGTTTCTCATAGTAGTTCTCATAGTTTTCTTTGGGCAGGTAACTGGCCCAGCGCCCCCACCGCATGGGTTTGGTGGGATAGCACATGTACCCCTCGTTATGGCAAGCCGCTTGTTCCAAGATCCGTCGCTCGCCTCCAGCCACCCCTAAACTGGGAACAAACGCTGATGTTGGCCATTGGTTATTTGAAGGCGCCAATAACACGCCTTGTCACCTCGAGTATCATTGGCACTCAGTATTTAATTAAGAGCCAGTGCCACCTGACTCCTCACTGAGACTCTCCTCTCGAAAATCGCTGACTGCCCGCGGCCGCATTTGCAGCTACTCCGCATGAAATTGGAGCTTTCCACCATCCGCAACCTGTGGACGCGCCCGATAGCTTTCAGCTAAGCTTCCGGTGGTAACGATGGACACCACACAAGTCCAAGTTCCATCCTGTGTGGTGCTCATAGTTATCCCGTGTCGGCCTAACCAAACTTAATGTCCATATACTTGTTGACTCCTTTTTCCATTTATAAATCTTTGCATTTCTGCAAGACTGGGCAATTGTGTTGACGACATCCATTGCCATTTTTCAAAATCTGTTGTTTATTACCGGGTCGTTAACATTAATGCAAGTTTGTATATGCAAGCAGTAAATTTGCTATACTGCTAACCTGTCACTGACCATGCTCATGAAACTGTGGCCATACCATTGTGCCATTTGTGGAAGCAGCTGAAATCACGTAATTGCATCCCAATTAAAAAATCATTAAATGAACAGAAATTGAAATGAAGAAACCTATTAACAATTTTGTTGCCAAAAACGTAGCAGTCAACAAAATGGTAAATTTGGCCTTTAGTGAAACTATGTGTAAAGCCAATGCGGTACAAAGCCATGTAATAAGAAAAATTATGAAGAATTTGCTTTTTTAATGGATCGTAAATGGTTGAGTGCTTCTTAGCTAATTTGTTAGTTTTTTTTTTAATTCGAAGAGAATTTTTAAACAGTTTTCAAACTTCATTTTATCATATCAGGGCAAGGGGACGTCCTCCTGGGACGTGGCGCAAAACTTACACTTTGATTGGTTCCTGAACCTATGGGAACCACTGCGACTGGGTCATTAGAGGTAAAGATGAGTATTCAGCCTATGGATTTAATTGTAAGGAAGACAACAGAGGGAACTCTTTTCACATTGTCGCAGCTTGGATTGATTCGTGGGTCACCGGCGACACACACACTTACATTGGGTAGTACCACGGCGATCTCTCAGACGGACTTTCAGATAGGAAAATATGAGATGGATAAGGGATTGCAAGTAATATTACCTACACTGACGGAGTGGCAGAAAGGGCGGGTTGGATTTTCAGTCATTAATGTTTTACGAATCCTGACGAGACCATCATAAAAAAATTGTTCAGCAGTTGTTATCCCCTCCTTATGCTGGCGACATTTGTGAGGCACTATGCCGTGTAAAAACTTCTCCCTAAAGAGGTGTCACTCTGCGGCACGCTGTTCGGCTTCGGCTACAAAAAGGAGGTCCCCCTTATCATTGAGTTTAAAATTGAATCGGACAGCACTCATTGATTTGTGGGAAGTTTTCCCCAGTTCCTTAATGGAATGTTCGTGGGCAAGTTTGCAATTTGCAATGTTTTACAGATGGGTAGAAAATGGAGAATGAAAAAGGGTGTGGTATCTACTGCAGTGAACTCGATATCAACGTCTCCTTACGGATGAGAGTTGATTGCAGCATTTTCCGGCAGATGTGTATGCGATGGCTGCAGCAGCGGAGCCTACGTTGGACATCGATCGGAAATTCACATTTTCGGCGGCAGTTCGGCGTTAAATAAAACGTGCGTGAGATCCAAGTTCCTGGGCTGCTGTCGGGAGTTCCTGATGCGTCTAAAGGAGTACCATACCTTGACCTTATGCTGGCTGCCGGGGCACAAAGATATAAAGGGAAATGAAAGGGCAGATGGACTTGCTTAGGCCGGAGTGAATCAACCCCTTGTGTCGGTCATGGATGAGTACCACCCCCTCTCCCTCTCTCTCTCACAATCATTTATTAGTCTCTACGAGGGCTTCAAAGAACTTGGTTAAATAGCTGGAATGCGATCGAAAGTTGTGAGCAAACAAAGTTGATGTGCGACGAACGTTCGAGGTGGAACATAGACGCTCTATTGTCAGTGGAGAAGATGGGCAGTCATTGGGATCATAAGTCGACATAACAAGTCAAGTAAACACAAGTCTCACATAGGCATTGGAAATGATGGTTTCTGCAGATGGTGTCACTTAACAGACGCTGAAGAGGACAGCTTTCATTTCCCATGCCAATGCCCTGCTCTATCCCAAACTAGAAATAGGATATTTGGTTCGTTTTTCTTTCAGGCACTAGATGAACTCAGAGGCGTAAAGTCAGTCAAATACAAGGCCTTTCTCAAAGCGGCAAAATGGTACAAGAAAGGGTATTGAAAACTGTCTTCTTCATTGATGAAAGAAGAGGAAGAGTTCCCGAGGAAGCACAATGGGTCACATGATGGCCTACGCGGATGCTAGGACATAAATCTTGGATGCTAGGACAATAACCTAACACCAGATTCCTATTTTCCTCTCAAATACCACTGATTTGAGTTCCATATTGTCGACATCGGTTGACATCCTTCCTTTGGGGCTAGTTTTTGCTGCCGGCCCCTAGGCCTTTACCCCATTTCCACATATTGCCCAACATTTGTGAGCCTTCTCAGTACGCTCCTGAATGTGACACTTCCCATTCAGTTTCCTGTCCAAGATCACACCTAGGTTTTGACCTTGTCAGATATCGAAATCGTCTTATGGAGGAAACGTGGTGAGTTAAATTGGCCCACCTTCGTCTTCCTTGTGAACAGGAAAATTTCAGTCTTCTCTGGGTTAACAATGAGATCTCTGGGTCTGGCCCAGTCATATGCCATATGCAAGACCCTTTCGGCTCTTCTGCATAGCTGGTTCGAATCCTTACCTCTAATAAGTATTATAACATCGTTCGCATAGCAGACGGGTTCAAGTCCCTCCTCAGTCAGCATCCGTAATATTGGGTTGCCCAAAAAGTAATTGCGGATTTTTTTAAAAGAAAGTAAATGCATTTTTAATAAAACTTAGAGTGAACTTTAATCAAATATAACAGCTGATAACTGACAGAAGAAAGAATGCAATTACAGAGTCACAAGCTGTGAAAAAAATTTGTCAACGCCGACTATATGAAAAATCCGCAATTACTTTTTGGGCAACCCAATAGATTATTTATGGTGGTCACCCAAAGGAGTGGCGATAAAATGCCCCCATAAGGCGAGCCCTGTGCCACTTTCTCCCTTATATATGTATGTCATGGGATCCGCAATTCATCCACCTGCTTCTTAGCATATGGTTTATCCAGACTCTAAGGACTGGGTCCACCCGGTACTGGTCTAGGGATTCGATCAATGTGTCGGTCCTCACATTATTAAACGCCCCCTCGATGTCAATGCAAACTTCCAATGTGTACGTTTTGGCATCGAAGGATTTTTCTATTTTATGTACAATCTGCCGAAGGACAGTCTCCACCCACCTTCCCTTGACATAGGCATGCTGTTTGTATTTGAGCAGTTCGCTGGATGTCCTACTCTTTATCATGGTATCTACACTGCGTTCAATGGTTTTGAGTAGAAACGACGTAAGGCTTATGGGTCTGCGGGCCTTTGGTGTCGCATAACTTGCCTTACCTGGCATCAGGGTGTAAACACCACCCTTGCGTCCTGCCAGGCTTTCGGAGTATATGCAAGTCCTATGCAAGCTGTGAAAAAAGTGACGATGTGGGGCGCCAGATAGTCGGGCCTCCTTTTGTAGTAACGCCGGAAATATTCCATCAGTCCGGGTTACTTAAATGGTTTGAAGCTCAACAAGGCTTCCTTGGCCATAAATTCCGTTATGATAAACCTTTGATCAACGTCATTATTCCAAGATTCCATTGTCTCTGTGAGTCCCGTCGTATCCTGTGGAAAATGGGTTTTCATCAAAAGCCTCAACATGTCCTCCGCTGTCTCTGCTCTCACTCCCATATCGTCTACTAAAGTTTCAGTTAGGATATGGGTCTTTGAGAGAAACGTTTTTATCTTGGCGGCGTCATTCACAGAATGAGCTTCCAGGAGGCACGTTTTGCCGCTCTGGTAATCTTATTGTATTCCTTGAGCCGTGTGTAATACACATCCCAAATAAACATAGCCGCTGTCTGAATCCGAGTTAGAAACACCGCTTTTACTTAAAGGCTGGGGAGGAACTGTGCATTCCGCTGGTTTATCCGTCTCTTCCTCATTAATTAGTCTGACTACTAGTTGTGCGCTTGACTACAGGTGCCAAGGCACCCACACCTATGGGAGGGGAGGACATCAAGCCTCCACCGCAGATGTTGAGTCTTTGGAGTCCATTTCTAGCCTACCGCAAAAGGCTTTAAATTTTTTGTCGTAATAGGTAGTACCTATTCCGAGATACGGATATTTTGTTATTTTTTCTTTGAGGAGTGAAATAAAAACAAGTGTGAAGCGGACTCAACGGCTACTACATCAGTTCAATAATCACGATACAGGCTTTAAAAGTTCATTTATTTATTCAGCTAATATAGTGAACGATTTGCCGATTTTGGTTCATTACACTCCCACTTATACCCACAACCATAGGATAGGGGGTATACTCATTTAATCATTCCGTTTGCGACACATCGGGAGATCCGTTTATATGGGAGCTGTATCAAGCAATTGATCGGTACAGACCATATTAGACATGTATGTTGAGAGAAGCCGGTACAGACCATATTAGACATGTATGTTGAGAAAATTTCTCCCAAATCGGATGAGAATTGCGCCCCCTAGAGGCTCAAGAGGTCAAGATCCCAGATCGGTTTATGTGGCAGCCATATCAGGTTATGTACCGATTTGAACCATACTTAGCACAGTTATTGGAAGTCATAACATAACACTTCATGGAAAATTTCAGTCAAATCGGATGAGAATTGCGCCCTCTAGAGGCTCAAGAATTCAAGACCCAAGATCGGTTTATGTGGCAGCTATATCAGGTTAAGAACCGATTTTAACCATACTTAGCACAGATATTGGAAGTCATAACAAAACACCTCATGCAAAATTTCAATTAAATCGAATGAGAATTGCGCCCTCTAGAGGCTCAAGTAGTCAAGACCCAAGATCGGTTTATATGACAGCAATATCGAAACATGGATCGATTTAAACCATACTGGACACAGTTATTGGAAGTCATAACAAAACACTTCATGCTAAATTGCAGTCAAATCGGATAAGAATTGCGACCTCTAGAGGCTCAAGAAGTCAAGACCCAAGATCGGTTTATATGGCAGCTATATCAAAATATGGACCGATTTGAACCATACTTGGCACAGTTTCTGGATATCATAACAAAACACATCGTGCGAAATTTCATTCCAAACGGATAAGAATTGCGCCCTCTAGAGGCTCAAGAAGTCAAGATCCAAGATCGGTTTATATGACAGCTATCTCTGGTTATTGACCGATTTGAACCTTACTTAGCACAGTTGTTGGAAGTAATACCGAAATACGTCGTGCAAAATTTCATTCCAATCGGATAAGAATTGCGCCCTCTAGAGGCCCAAGAAGTCAAGACCCAAGATCGGTTTTTATGGCAGCAATATCGAAACATGGACCGATTTGAACCATTTACAATCCCAACCGACCTATACCAATAAAAAGTATTTGTGCAAAATTTCAAGCGGCTAGCTTTACTCCTTCGAAAGTTAGCGTGCTTTCAACAGACAGACGGAAGGACGGACGGGCAGACGGACAGAAAGACGGACAGACAGACGGACAGACAGACGGACAGACGGACAGACAGACGGACAGACAGACGGACAGACAGACGGACAGACGGACAGACAGACGGACAGACAGACGGACAGACAGACAGACGGACAGACAGACAGACGGACGGACAGACAGACAGACGGACAGACAGACGGACAGACAGACGGACAGACAGACGGACAGACAGACGGACAGACAGACGGACAGACAGACAGACGGACAGACAGACGGACAGACAGACAGACGGACAGACAGACGGACAGACAGACGGACAGACAGACGGACAGACAGACGGACAGACAGACGGACAGACAGACGGACAGACAGACGGACAGACAGACAGACGGACAGACAGGCGGACAGACAGAAAAACAGACGGACAGATAGACGGACAGACAGACAGACGGACAGATAGACGGACAGACAGAGGGACAGACAGGCAGATAGACAGACAGAGGGACAGACAGACGGACAGAAAGGCGGATAGACAGACAGACGGACAGACAGACGGACGGACAGACAGACGGACAGACAGATGGACAGACAGGCAGATAGACAGACAGACGGACAGACAGACGGACAGACAGACAGACGGACAGACAGACGGACAGACAGACGGACAGACAGACAGGCGGACAGACAGACAGGCAGATAAAGCTAAATCGAATCAGGAAGTGATTCCAAGCCCATCGATATACTTATCAGTGGGTCTAGCCCTTCTTCTTTTTCTTCTTCTTAGCATTCCAAACAAATGCACAAAGTTGTAAAACCTTGTACTACTGTGGTGGTGTAGGGTATAACCAGATCACTTTGTAAACAGTCTACCCTCATTTGAAGAGTTGCTTGATCCAGTTATTTGTGCCAGACCTCGCTAACAAATTAAGAGTGAAGGCACAACACTCCATTACAACAACAACTGGGCAATAGGCATGATATGACGTCATTTCTTAAGTGCTGAAAACAATGTGACCCAACTCTAACACAACTCCTCAGATGCCTGACAGTTTAATTGTAGTTATCTAACCTCCATAGAAGATGAAGCCATAGACAGGATGACGAAAGGATAAATGTTTGCATAGACCAGCAGAAAAGAAAACTGAAAAAGCAAAAGGTAGACAGACAAAGAAATACCTCATAGGAATGTAATGACATGAGATATAATTTGCTTGATAAAATCAAGAATTGACAGATTTAGAAAATCTTTGCTCAGTTTTTGTTTTCAGCTTTAAAGAATTTGGTGAAATCACTTTACACTCCATTTCATTTTTACGAGTTTATTCAAAAAATAAATTCCAACTTAAATTCCAACAGACAAACTTCCAAAAAAAACCAAAATACCAAAAAATAAGGAAACAATAGAAATGCAATATGAAATAAATTTCAATGGCAGAAAAAAATAAGGAAAAAAAAAACAACAAAATATTAAGCGAAAGGATATGAAATGAAAATGTATACATTTCACTGGCTGATATCAACAAAAGAGCAATAAGTTGTTACAGCCAAACTTATCATTGTTAACATCAAATGGCCCCCATATCTGTGCGGCAGCAACATTCAGTCAGGGCTTCAAACATCAAAAGTATCTTAACTTTAAGAATTTGGCACTTTTATCCCCATTTTGGCATTGAAGTGAGTGTCAGGCAGGCTGACTGACTGAATAGCTGTTCCGTTGGTAGATTTTTTGTATGCAGAGTTGCCGTTTATAATGTCATTGGTAGGCGAATTATTTGCTTAAGGAATCATGCTAGAACATAAAATGGAAATAATTTCAATGATAAGGTACCTCCTTTTTATAGCGAGTTCGAAAGGCGTGCCGCAGGGCGACGTCTGTTAGAGGGAAAGTTTTTACATGGCATAGTACCTCACAAATGTGAGACTTAAGGCGATGGGTGAATGGATTGATGATGGGAGCAGCTCTTACCATCGCGATATATCGAGGCGACGATGGGAAACCTGGAAGGAAGGGAAGAAGTTTCCGATCGCATACCTGAGATGACCTTTGAAGTCGAGTGCGAGGCACTGCTGCCATCGGCACAGTTTTGGATTGACGGATCCCTAATATTGCCATCTGGTAGATTATGTTACACGGATGGATCAAAGCTAGAGGATAGAGTGGGCCCAGGGGTTTACATTGAGAACACAGGGACTGAGATCTGTTTTAGACTGCTTCGCCCATAAAACGGTCCTGCAGGCGGAAAACCGGGCGATCACGGAATGCCTAAAGTGGTGTGGTGCTAATGCGGGGACGTCGAGCGTGGACATCTTTACCGACAGTGAAATTGCCATAAGGTCAATAACAACCAGGACGGTAAGGTCACAAACTGTCTTGCAGTTTAAGAAGGAGATTAACGCCTTCTCTAAGGATGGCAAAATCCACATTGTTTGGGTGCTGGGCCATAACGTAGTAAGGGGAATTGAAAGGGCAGACGATTTGGCGATGAAGGCCAGAGGACTGCCGTCAATAGACTTGATTAACCCGAAGCTTTTCAGGTCGACGAAGTCCGAGTTAAGGAGGAGTGGGCAACGAAAGCGCCTGCAACATTGTGGAACAGTGAAACGGTCGATAGGACGGCGAAAATCCTATGGGGGGATTCAGATCGTGAGAAGACGAGGCTATTACTGAAAGAAAGCAAGAAGGAGGTCAGTATAGATATTGGTATCACCATAACGGGACACATAGGACTACGAGCTTACGTATGTAAAATCGTTGCGGAAAGTGATGGCATGGGTAGGGCATGCGGGGCAGATGACGAGACGTTGGCTGATGACGTAATGTTTAGAGCGCACAACAAGCCGATTACTGGCTTAGGTGTATGACCATAGTGGCATGGTGCGGATCAATATCTTCACCCTCTTTTCAACCTAACCTAACCTCACAAATGTCGCCAGCATTAGGTGGGGATTAACACAGCTCAACATTTTTTATAATTTTCTCCAAAGCGCAGAGGTTAGCATGTCCTGTGGCGCTGAACGCCTGGATTCGAATCCTGGCGAGACCATCAGAAAATATTTTCAGCGGTGGTTTTCCTCTCCCAATCCTGGCAACATTTGTGCGATACTATGCCATGTAAAACTTCTCTCCAAAGAGGTGTCGCACTGCGGCACGCCATTCGGACTCGGCTATGAAAAGGAGGCCCCTTATCATTGAGCTTAAACTTGAATCGGACTGCACTCATTGATATGTGATGAGGTTTGCCCCTGTTCGTTGGTGGAATGTTCATGGGCAAAATTTGCATTTGCATTTACGTTTATGGGTTGAGGCGCTATGATCGTATTTCAAGATATGGGTTTTTTGCTATTTGGGATAACTTTTGATATGCTGCTGGAGGTTAAGTCGGTTTTGGTTTCTCCATAAAATTATTTATTCGCATAAAGCACTTTTTTTTGGCACTTCGGTTTGCAAGGTCGAATAAAGGCAGGAGTATTATTCGTATTCGTTATCGAAGCCTTGTCTCTGATTGGCATTTCTCTGTACGTTTCTGGAATGTGCTCCCTCACGGCTAACATCAAACTAGCAACACAATACAGATTCAAAAATTACCTCTTGGTCATTATTCAACTTCTCCTTCAAGTTAACTCAGTAGAGTATATCTTTCAATTAATGTTTCTTTAAACAATTGGAGTCTAATTCGCGCATCACTATCTTTTTATACCCACCACTGAAGGATGGGTGTATATTAATTTTGTCATTCCGTTTGCAACACATCGGAATATCCATTTCCGATCCTATAAAGTATGTAAATTCTTGATCAGTGTAAAAATCTAAGACGATCTAGCCATGCCCGTCCGTCTGACTGTTGAAATCACGCTACAGTCTTCAACAATAGAGATATTGAGCTGAAACTTTGCACAGATTCTTTTTTTTCATTAGCAGGTTAAGTTCAAAGATGGACTATATTGGACTATGTCTTGATATAGCCCCCATATGGACGGATCCGCCTATTTAAGGTCTTAGGTGCATAATAACCACAATTACTGTCTGATTTTGCTAAAATTTAGGACAGTGAGATGTGTTAGGCTCTTTGACATTCTTTTTCAATTTGGCCCAGATCGGTTCAGATTTGAATATAGCTGCCATATACACCAATCTTTCGATTAAAGTTTTTGGGCCCATAAAAAGCGCATTTATTGTCCGATGTCGCTGAGATTTATGACAGTGAGTTGTGTTAGCCCCCTTGACATCCATCTTCAATTTGGCCCAGATTGATACAGATTTAAATATAGCTCCCGTATAGACCGATCTCTCGATTTAAGGTCTTGGGCGCATAAAAGACGCATTTATTGTCCGATTTCGCCGAGATTTGCGACAGTTAGTTGTGTTAGGTTCTTCGACATCTTTCGATAATTTCGACCAGATCGGTATAGATTTAGATATAGCTGCCATATAGACCGATCTCTCGATTTGTGGTTTTGGGTCCATGAAAGACGCATTTATTGTCCGATGAAGCCGAAATTTGAGACAGTGAGTTGTGTTAGGCCTCTTGACATCTTTCGATAATTTCGACCAGATCGGTATACATTTAGATATTGCTGCCATATAGACCGATCTCTCGATTTGTGGTTTTGGGTCCATGAAAGACGCATTTATTGTCCGATGAAGCCGAAATTTGAGAGAGTGAGTTGTGTTAGGCCTCTTGACATCTTTCGGCAATTTGGACCAGATCGGTCTTGATTTAGATATAGCTGCAATATAGACCGATCTCTCGATTTATGGTCTTGGGCTCATTAAATGCGCATTTATTGTCCGATGTAGCCGAAATTAAAGACAGTGAGTTGTGTTAGGCCCCTTGACATCCCTCTACAATTTGGCCCCGATCTGTCCAGATTTGGATATAGCTGCCGTATAGACCGATCTCTCGATTAATGGTTTTGGGCCCATAAAAGACGCATTTATTGTCAAATGTAGCCGAATTTGAGACAGTGGGTTGTGTTAGGCTCCTTGACATCTTTCTGGAATCTGGCCCAGATCGGCACAGATTTGGATATAACTGCCATATAGACCGATCTCTCGATTTTTGGTCTTGGGCTCATTAAATGTGAATTTATTGTGCGATTTCGACGAAACTTGGGATAGCGAATTTAGTTAGGCCCCTCGACATTTCTCTGCAATATGGCCCAGATCGGTCCAGATTTGGATATAGTTGCCATAGGGACCGATCTCTCGATTAAGAGTCTTGGGCCCATAAAAGTCGCATTTATTGTTCGATTTCGCCGAAATTTGGGACAGTGAGTTGTATTAGGATCTTCGATATCCTTCTCTAATTTGGCTTAGATCGGTCCAGATTTGAATATAGCTCCCATATTGACCGATCTTTCGATTTAAGGTCTTGGGCCCATAATAGACGCATTTATTGTCCGATTTCGCCGAAATTTGCGACAGTTAGTTATGTTAGGCTCTTCGATATCTTTCTGTTATTTGATCATGATCGGTTCAGATTTTGATATAGCTGCCATAGAGTGATCTCCAGATTTGACTTCTTCAGCACCTGGAAGCCGCAACTTTTGTCCGATTTTGCTGAAATTTTGCTTGTAGTGTTCTGTTATGACTTCCCACAACTGTGTTAAGTACGGTCCAAATCGGTTCACAACCTGATATAGCTCCCATATAAACCGATCTCCCGATTTAACTTCTTGAGCCCCTGGAAGCCGCAATTTGCCCGATTTGGCTGAAATTTTGCATGCAGTGTTGTGTTTCAACAACTGTGCCTATCAGTCTATAACCTGATATAGCTCCCATATAAACCCATCTCTCGATCAACCTTGTACGGTTTCTATAAGCTTAAAACAATGTTATGCCCTACAGCTTAATTTATTTTGCATAAATTTTTAGCAGAATCCATAGTGGTGGGTTCCCACGATTCAGCCCAGCAGAACTAAGCACGCTTGTATTTGATTCATTTAGTCATTCCGTTTGCAACACACCGAAATATTAATTTCCGACTCTACATAGTATATATATTTCGGATCGTCGTAAAATTCTAAGACGATTTAACGATGTCCGTATGTCTGTCCGTCTATCCGTCTGTCCTTTCGTCTGTTGTAATCACTCTAGAGCCTTCAAAAAATGAGATATTGAGCTGAAATTTGGCACAGATACGTTCTTTTGATGTACGCTGGTTAAGTTTTTGAACGGGCCAAATCGGACCATGTTTGGATATAGCTGCTATATAGAGAGTGAGTAGTTTAAGGCTTCCCGACAACTGATCCAAATATGGTCCATATTGGACTATCTTTAGATGTAGCTGCTAAAGGGTGATTTTTTTTGAGGTTAAGATTTTCATGCATTAGTATTTGACAGATCACGTGGGATTTCAGACATGTTGTCAAAGAGAAAGATGCTCAGTATGCTTTGACATTTCATCATGAATAGACTTACTAACGAGCAACGCTTGCAAATCATTGAATTTTATTACCAAAATCAGTGTTCGGTTCGAAATGTGTTCAAATTTTGACAAATTTTGTTCAGCGATGAGGCTCATTTCTGGTTGAATGGCTACGTAAATAAGCAAAATTGCCGCATTTGGAGTGAAGAGCAACCAGAAGCCGTTCAAGAACTGCCCATGCATCCCGAAAAATGCACTGTTTGGTGTGGTTTGTACGCTGGTGGAATCATTGGACCGTATTTTTTCAAAGATGCTGTTGGACGCAACGTTACGGTGAATGAACACATTTCGAACCGAACACTGATTTTGGTAATAAAATTCAATGATTTGCAAGCGTTGCTCGTTAGTAAGTCTATTCATGATGAAATGTCAAAGCATACTGAGCATCTTTCTCTTTGACAACATGTCTGAAATCCCACGTGATCTGTCAAATACTAATGCATGAAAATCTTAACCTCAAAAAAAATCACCCTTTAGCAGCTACATCTAAAGATAGTCCAATATGGACCCATCCCACGTGATCTGTCAAATACTAATGCATGAAAATCCTAACCTCAAAAAAATCACCCTTTATATAGACCGACCTCCCTGTTAAGGGCCTGAAGCCCATAAAAGCTTTGTTTATTACCCGATTTCGCTGAAATTTGAAACAGAGGGTTATTTTAAACCTTCCGACATCTGACCCAAATATGGATTAGATCGGTTCATATTTAGATATAGCTGCTATATAGACCGATCTCCCGGTTAAGGGTCTGAAGCCCATAAAAGCTTTGTTTATTACCCGATTTCGCTGAAATTTGAAACAGAGGGTTATTTTAAGCATCCCGTAATCTGCTCCAAATATGGTTCAGATCGGAGTGTATTTAGGTATAGTTGCCATATAGACCGATCTTCCGATAAAGGGTCTGATGACCATAAAAGCTTTATTTTTTATCCGATTTCGATGAAATTTGGAATAGTGGTCAGTTTTAAGCTTCTCAAGATCCGACCCAAATATGGTACAGATCGAAATTTATTTAGATATAGCTGCCATATAGACCGATCTGCCGATAAAGGGTCTGAAGCCCATAAAAGCTTTGTATATTATACGATTTCGCTGAAATTTGAAACAGAGGGTTATTTTAAGCCTCCCAACATCTGACCTAAATATGGATTACATCGGTTCATATTTCGATATAGCTGCTATATAGACCGATCTCCCGATAAAGGGTCTGGAGCCCATAAAAGCTTTATTTATTAACCGATTTCGCTGAAATTTGCAACAGTGAGTTATTTTAAGCATCCCGACATCTGACCCAAATATGGTTCAGATCGGACTATATATATAGCTGCCATATACACCGATCTGCCGATAAAGGGTCTGATGCCCTTAAATGCTTTATTTTTTATCCGATTTCGCTGAAATTTGGAATAGTGCTCAGTTTTAAGCTTCTCAACATCCGACCCAAATATGGTATAGATCGGAATATATTTAGATATAGCTGCCATATAGACCGATCTGCCGATAAAGGGTCTGAAGCTCCTAAAAGCTTTATTTTTTAACCGATTTCGCTGACAATTTAAACAATGAGTAGCTTTAGGCCACCCAACATAGGACCCAAATATGAATCAGATCGGACTATAGTTGGATATAGCTTCCATATTGACCGATCTGCCGATAAAGGGTCTGAAGCCCATAAAAGCTTTATTTTTTATCCAATTTCGCTGAAGTTTTAAACAATGAGTAGTTTTAGGCCACCCAACATAGGACCCAAATATGAATCAGATCGGACTATAGTTAGATATAGCTGTCATGTTGACCGATCTGCCGATAATGAGTCTGAAGCCCATAAAAGCTTTATTTTTTATCCGATTTCGCTGAAATTTTAAATAGTGAGTAGTTTACCCACCCTCCATCCGACCTAAATATGGTAAAGATCGGACTGTATTTGGATATAGCTGTCATATAGACCGATATATCGGTTAAGGGTCTAAAGTTCATAAAAGTTTTATTTATTGCCCGATTTTGTTGAAATTTGATATTAAAAAATTCAACAGTGACTTATATCCGTGTCGAATTTGAGTGCACAAGTTATCCAATTTTCACCGGATTGCGACGAAAGGGGGTTTTCATATATACCGCATCCGGTGCTGGGTATCCAAAGTTCGGCCCGGCCGAACTTTATGTCTTTTTACTTGTTTTTCAATCTTTCTGTGATTCTTTGCTTCCAAACTTTTGTTTTGAGTTTCAACAAATTTAGTTTTTTTCTCATTCATTTCAAAAAATATATTGGCCTATTAGATTGAAGTATTTGTGGTAACACTGCTGCTTAATGCCTCCATGGTGAGGGTTTGGCCCTTCCGGGGCCCAAACAAAGCTAAGGGAACTCTCTGTGCTCTTCTCTCTGTGTGTGTGTTATGTTCTGGTGCTGTCTGCTTATCGTCATTCAACAGATAAAAGTTTTCTTTTTTTTTCCCGGAATAAATGCCATGGCCTAAACGAACTTAAACGCTAGCAATGGGCCTTTATTCACAAACACACAGTCACACACACTCACACATAACCCATAGAGCTTATGTGGGGACTCCGCCAACAAAAGTGAGGAAAGATTCCATACCAACAGTTTGTTCAACTTAAACTTGAAATACAAACAGATGCTAGCGATGGGCTTCATCATGCCCATGGAGAGATTGGAGATTTCGAAATTCGCATACTCTTCGAAAATAACTCATTTCTCACGGCTCTCAGTGAATTTTGATGTTATCGAAATGTGTGACATGCGCAGTGCTGAAGTCTCCAAACGGCAATCAGCTGTTGGCCACAATTTGATGTGATTTTGTGTGCCTTAAAATGAAAAAAAACTAGTTTGTCATTTAAACGAAGCGTGAACAGGTGTATCAGTCGCTAAGAGTGTATCACTGCAAACATGTGTGTGGTGGTGTACCAACAAAGTGATTATGGTCAAGATAGCGGCAGCAGCACAAGCACCAGCGGCAGTGAGGACAATAACAAAAACAAGAACAACAATCGCAAATGCCATCAAAGCTGGCTAGCCAAAGGAGCCATTGCAATACAAGAACAACACTTAACAGAATCCCTAATACTTAAATTAAAGTGATTGGTGTACCGCATAGAAAGAAAATAGAAAAAACCCCCCAAAAAAAATAAAAGGAAATATGTATACTTTTAGTGAAGGCACAAAAATGTGACAAAAATCAAAGCAAAAACCAACCGCAATTAATCAAAATTTAATTGAAATTCAAAAAAAAAGAAACCAAACCAAAATTGTAACGGGTATTAAATTTAAATCAAATAGTTATACAAACACCGCGAGCGAAAAGTAAATAAAATCAAGAAAATCAATTTTATTTTCTATTTAACCGAAAAAAAGGAAAACAACAATGCCGTGCAATACCATCATCATCTTCATCTTCATTGCTACTATGAGTAGTTAGAGCAATGTAGGCACTCAGTGTCGTGCAGTAGTAGACCAGGCGTAATCGCAGTCCTTGTTTCCGCATCCGTTTCCTTATTCTACGCATCAACGTTACACTAAACGGCAAATAGCTTTGCATAGCTTTGTTGTTGTTGCACATAGCTCGTAAAAATAACGGTTGTTGTTGGTGTTGTTATTGTCTTGTACTCTAACATAGTAGCAAGTACAGCGTAAAAGTATTGTTGTTTTCATTGTAACCACTGTGTGTGTATGGGTGTGTGTGTGTGTGTAGGACCGTGTTTTAGTGTGGTGTGAGGGGGTGTCTGTATGTCTCAGCAAATATGTAAATAATGCAAAACGGAATTATTTACTAGTCAACATTGTCGCCCTCGTCGTTGTTGCTCTCGCGTGCGTTTCTCTGTTGCGGCTTTCGGCATTATTTTTTTTTTTGTTGTTGTTTTGTTTTCTTATAATCCTTCTCACACCAAGGAATTTTATGTTTATATAAGACCATAAAGATAAACACACACTTACACCCAAAGAAACTCGAAAAGATTTCCCTTCTTGGAAATAATCTCTGTTTACGTTTAAAGTGTTGCTTGGATTTTGCCAAGTCTGGTAACCCCGAATCAAATGCGTTGTGTGTGCTTTAATATTTTCTTAAATTTGTTTTTCAATTCTCATAAAACGCCTCAGCCGAAACGTAAAAGGAGCACAAAAAGTGCATAACAAACAACTTGAGACTTGAAAGGAAAACCCCCTACAGACACGAACGAATTAAAACATACTAAAAATCGAGCTTGGACCAAAAAACTACAACAACAGCCCGGCGACACCAAGAAGAAAAATATTAAAAAAACAAAACCAAACAAAAAGGAAAAACAAACCAACCAACCAACATCATTAAGAGGTAAGCGAAGCATACCATGAACACAAACAAAGTTGACGGCATTGTTCTTTCGATTGTGAAGGCACAATGGGAGATTTTTAAAGGGAAGATTTGTAAAAACACCATTACTTAGGTATATCACTCAGTAGCAAAATAGATAAGCCAAAACAAGTAAAAAGGCATTTAGTTAGGCCGTTCCGAACTTTGGATAGCCACCACTTCGGGTATAAATGTAAATCCCATTTCGTCACAATCCGGTGAAAATTGGATAACTTAAGCACCCAAATTCGGCACGGACATTGAGTGGTCCAACATATATGTCACTTTTCAATTTTGTAGAATAAAATATTGGTCTCTTTGGCAGATATATCCAATTATAAATCGATCTGAACCATATTAAGTGCGGATATCGTGGGGCTCAGAAAAACTCACATTTTAAAATTTCAGCGAAATCTGGGAATAAATAAAGCTTTTATGGGCTTCAGTCCCCTTATCGGCAGATCGGTCTAAATGGCAGCTATATCTAAATATAGTCCGATCTGAACCATATTTAGGTCGGATGTTGGGAGGTCCTAACCTACTCACTGTTTCAAATTTAAGCGAAATCGGTTAAAAAATAAAGCTTTTATGGCCTTCAGACCCTTTATCGGCAGATCGGTCTATATGACAGCTATATCTAAATATAGTCCGATCTGAACCATATTTGGATCCTATGTTAGGAGGCTTAAAACAGCTCACTGTTTTAAATTTCAGCGAAATCGGTTAAAAAATAAAGCTTTTATCGGCATCAGACCCATTATCGGGAGATCGGTCTATATGGCAGCTATATCTAAATATAGTCCGATCTGAACCATACTTAGATCAGATGTCAGGATAACCTACTGTTTTAAATTTCAGCAAAATTGGGCTATAAATAAAGCTTTTATGGGCTTTAGACCCTTTATCGGGAGATCGGTCTATATGGCAGCTATATGTAATTATAGTCCGATCTGAACCATATTTGGGTCAAATATTGGTAGGTCTAAAACCACTCACGGTTTTAAATTTCGGCGAAATCGGATAAAAAATAAAGCTTTTTTGGCTTCAGACCCCTTATCGGCAGATCGGTCTATATGGCAGCTATATCTAAATATAGTCCGATCTGAACCATATTTACGTCAGGTATTGGGAGGCTTAAACTAACCCACCGTTTCAAATTTCAGCGAAATCGAGTCATAAATAAAGCTTTTTTGGCTTCAGACCCCTTATCGGCAGATCGGTCTATATGGCAGCTATATCTAAATATAGTCCGATCTGAACCATATTTACGTCAGGTATTGGGACGCTTAAACTTACCTACCGTTTAAAATTTCAGCGAAATCGAGTCATAAATAAAGCTTTTATGGCCTTCAGACTCTTTATCGGGAGATCGGTCTATATTACAGCTATATCTAAATATAGTCCGATCTGAACCATATTTACGTCAGGTATTGGGAGGCTTAAAATAAACCAACGTTTTAAATTTCAGCGAAATCTAGTCATAAATAAAGCTTTTATGGCCTTCAGACCCTTTATCGAGAGATCGGTCTATATGGCAGCTATATCTAAATATATACCGATCTAATCCATATTTACGTGATACGTCGGGAGGATAGAGATAACCCACTGTTGTAAATTTCAGCGAAATCGGGTAGTAAATAAAGCTTTTATGGGCTTCAGACCCTTTATAGACAGATCGGTCTATATGACAGCTGTGTCTAAATATAGTCCGATCTGAACGATTTTTGGGTCAGTTTTCGGGAAGCCTTAAACTACTCACTGTTTCAAACTTCAGCACAGAACTTAAAAATAGAGATATTGAGCAGAAGCTTTGATCAGATTCTTTTTTTATACCCTCCACCATAGGATGGGGGTATACTAATTTCGTCATTCTGTTTGTAACTACTCGAAATATTCGTCTGAGACCCCATAAAGTATATATATTCTTGATCGTTGCGACATTTTATGTCGATCTAGACATTACCGTCCGTCTGTCCGTCCGTCCGTCCGTCTGTCCGTCCGTCCGTCTGTCTGGCGAAAGCACGCTAACTTCCGAAGGAGTAAAGGTAGCCGCTTGAAATTTTGCACAAATACTTCTTATTAGTGTAGGTCGGTTGGTATTGTAAATGGGCCATATCGGTCCATGTTTTGATATAGCTGTCATATAAACCTATCTTGGGTCTTGACCTCTTCAGCCTCTAGAGAGCGCAATTCTTATCCGATTGGCATGAAATTTTGCACGACGTGGTTTGTTATGATATCCTACAAATGTGCCAAGTATGGTTCAAATCGGTTCATAACCTGATATAGCTGACATATAACCGATCTTGGGTCTTGACTTCTTGAGCCTCAAGAGTGCGCAATTCTTATCCGATTGGAATGAAATTTAGCACGTAGTATTTTGTTATGATATCCAACAAATGTGTCATGTATGGTTCAAATCGGTTTATAACCTGATATAGCTGCCATATAAACCGATCTGGGATCTTGACTTCTTGAGCCTTTAGAGGTCGCAATTATTATCCGATTTGCCTGAAATTTTGTACGATGGATTCTCTCATGACCGATTTTGCTGAAATTTGGAACAGTGAATTATGTAAGGCCCTTCGACATCCTTCTTCAATATGGCCTTGATCGGTCCAGATTTGGATATAGCTGCCATATAGACCGATCTCTTGATTTAAGGTTTTGGACCCATAAAAGGCGCATTTATTGTGCAATGTCGCTAAAATATGGGACGGTGTGTTGTGTTAGACCCTTCGACATCCTTCTTCAATTTGGCCTGGATCGGTTCAGATTTGGATATATCTGCCGTATAGACCGATCTCTTGATTTATGGTTTTGGGGCCATAAAAAGCGTATTTATTGTCCGAGTTCGCCGAAATTTAGGACAGTGAGTTGCATTAGGCTCTTCGACATTTTTCTGCATCTTGGCCCAGATCGGTTCAGATTTGGATATAGCTGACATATAGACCGATATCTCGATTTAAGGTTTTGGACCCATAAAAGACGCATTTATTGTGCGATGTCGCTGAAATATGGGACAGTGAGTTGTGTAAGGCCCTTCAGCATTCTTCTTCAATTTGGCTATGATGGGTCCAGATTTGGATATAGCTGCCGTATAGACCGATCTCTTGATTTAAGGTTTTGGACCCTTAAAAGGAGCACTTATTGTCCGAGTTCGCCGAAATTTGGGACAGTGAGTTGTGTTAGGCTCTTTGACATTTTTCTGCAACTTGGCCCAAATCGGTTCAGATTTGGATATAGCTGACATATAGACTGATATCTCGATTTAAAGTCTTGGCCCCACAAAAGGCGCATTTATAATTCGATATGGGGGCATAGATTATGCATTTTTCACTAGATTGTGGCGAAAGGGGGTTTACATATATACGCAAAGTTCAGCCCGGCCTAACTTAGTGCCTTTTTGCTTGTTTTTGTCTGTTTGTCTTTTTTCTATATGTCAGCCTGTCTTTTCATGGCAATTTGTGTACAAAGCATATTTGTGATTAGATTATCTTAAAATTTAGCACAAACCATTTTTCGGTCTAGAGACAAAGTCTCTTAAAATTGGAGGAAGTCGCAAAATTTTAATACGATTTAGGATGTCTGTGTTAGGATGTCTGTGTTAGTATTTCTGTGTTAAGATGTATGTGTTAGTTGGTAGCGTGCTCGGATTGCCGGTGTGGGGGTCTTGGGTTCGATTTCCACCAGAGTCCCTGGTCTGTCGCTACTGTGCTATCACAATGGGCTTAAAGATAAGTAAGTGAGTCTGTAAGGGACTGCCACTCTTACCTTACCTAACCTAGGATGTCTATGTCTGTTCGTCCGTAAGTTTGTTCGTCTTTCTGGCTAACCGTCTGTTGTAGTCAAACTACAAAGAAAATGAAAGGTGAGCTGAAAGTCGACACTGCTCCGTAATTTTTCCATATGATGATTAACTTCTTGATCGGGCCAAATCGGACCATATTTGGATGTAGCTGCCAAATAGATCCATCTGCCGATTTAAGGTATTAAGACCCTAAAAAACTAATTTTTTACCCGATTTCGCTGAAATTTGAAACAGCGGGTTCTAATACGCCAGCCGTCGTGTGACACGAATATAGTCCAGATCATCCCATATTTGCATATAGCTGCCATAAAGATCGATCTACCGATTAAGGGTCTTGAGCCCATAACTGCTGCACTTTTAACCGATTACGGTGTAATTGGGAACATTGATTTGAATTAAGCCTCCCGACATTCGACCCAAATATGGGTCCAGACCGGACTATATTTCGGTATAGCTGCCATATTGATTGATCTGCCGATATAGGGTCTTAAGTATATTAAAGCGTTATTTATTACTCGCTTTCACTGAAATTTACAACAGTGAATTGGACTAGCACTCCGGTTGTGTAAACCGAAAATGGTCTACATCGGATCATATTTGGATGAAATTGCCTGATAGACTAATCTTCCGTTATAGGGTCTTAAGCCCCAAAAAACCTCATTTACCACCCGATTTCGTTCAAATTTGGAACAGTGAGTTAGATTAGGACTCCCATTTCTTAAAACGGATCGTATTTAGATATAACTGCCATATAGAAATATCAGTCATTAGAGGATCTTAAACCTTTAAAACCGCATGTACTACCAGATTTTGTTAAAAAACTTAACGATGTCCTCATTTCTGTAGCGCTACAATCGTTAAAAAGTGAGTTATTGAGTTGAAATTTTGCACAGACCCGTATTTCATTGAATGGACCATATCGGAATATATTTGGATATATCTCCCATATAGACCGATCTGGCGATTTAGAGCCTTAAGGCCGTAAAAGAGCATTGTTATTTGATCCATGGAGGCCACAAATATTGTTAGATGCAAAAAAGTTTCTACAAATGGTTAGGGGACCTATGGAGTAAATAAAACATGTCCCCTATTTGGGTGGTGGGGGGCACCTCGTATATCAAGGAAGAAATTTTTATATCAGTTTTTTACACTACTTTTAAATACATATCATTCTTTGGGATAATATGGATATATCCCAATCGGTAAATATATCCTGCTGGGGGTTTTGTGGGGTGAGGAGTCACTCAGACACCAAAGAATAACTTTTTATGTCAGATTTGAACTCTACTACTCTAAAAAAACCTTTCATTTGATACCCATATTGCCCAAAGCGGCCGCCAACGTCGGACACTAGCAGTTGTGAAAAATCTTTTAATTAAATCTTCAGCACGCTATCTGTGTCAGTTACCAGATTTCTACTTTGTCTCTGCAGGAGGATGTGCAGGCACCAAAGCCATCGGTTTGATGTTTAATTCTTTAGTAGAATTTCCAGACTTCCTTCCGACTTCTGTAGATCTCAATTCGCTGATACTCACGCCTTTCCATTTCCGTTTCTCTTCTCTCCTTCTCATCCGTTGTCTTCCTCTGTACTTCTTTCTTTCCTCTAAATGGGGTATTATAATGGAGCAAAACGGTTTTCCTGGAGTAGTCACCCACTAACTTCACACTATATCTTACTATTTGTAGTGGAATAAATGAATGTTTATGCCCTCCACCATAAAATGTGGGTATATTAATTTCGTCACTCCGTTGGTATCACATTGAAATTTTGATCTGAGAATCAGCAAAGTACATAAATTTTTTATCTTCTTGACATTTTAAGTTGATTAATGTCACTCCGTCTGTTCGTATGTCCGTCCGTCTTTGCGTCCGTCTGTCCGTCCGTCCGTATGTCCGTCCGCCTGTCCGTCCATCTGTCTGGGTGGCTGTCCGTCCGTCCATCTGTCGGTCCGTCCATCTGTCCGTCCGTCCGTCTGTCCGTATATCCGTCCATCTGTCCGTCCATCCATCTGTCCGTCCGTCCATCTGTCCGTCCGTCCATCTGTCCGTCCGTCCATCTGTCCGTCCGTCCATCTGTCCGTCCGTCCATCTGTCCGTCCGTCCATCTGTCCGTCCGTCCATCTGTCCGTCCGTCCATCTGTCCGTCCGTCCATCTGTCCGTCCGTCCATCTGTCCGTCCGTCCATCTGTCCGTCCGTCCATCTGTCCGTCCGTCCATCTGTCAGTCCGTCCATCTGTCCGTCAGTCCATCTGTCCGTCCGTCCATCTGTCCGTCCGTCCATCTGTCCGCCTAAAAGTGTAGGTCTGTTGGGATTGTAAACAGACCATATCGGTCCATGTTTCGATATAGCTGCCACATAAGCTGATCTTGGATGTTGACTTCTTGGGCCTCTAGACAGCACAATTTTTATCCGATGTGGCTGAAATTTTGCATGAGGTGTCTTGTTTTGGCTTCCAATAACTGTGCCAAGAATGGTTTAAACCGGTTCATATAGCTGCCATATAAACCGATAAGGGATCTTAACTTCTTGAGTCACTAGTGGACGCAATTATTATCCGATGGAGCTGAATTTGAGCAAGAATTGTTCTGTTTTGACTTCCAACAGATGTATGGTGTTCTCTGAACCTGTTGTATGGTCCTTATATTAAACTTTTTCTCCATAGCAGTCCACCAAACTACAATACTTACTTACGCCTCAGTAGTTTGGTGCACTGCTATGAAGAAAACGTGAAACATAAGGACCATACAACAGGTTCAGAGAGGCACTGCTGCCATTGGCACAGTCTTAGATTGACGGAACCCTAGTATTGCCATCTGGAAGATCATGTTACACGGATGAATCAAAGCTAGATGATAGAGTGGACTTGGGAGTTTACATTGAGAACCCAGGGACTGAGATCTGTTATAGACTGCCTGATCATAATACTGTCCTCCAGGCGGAGATCCGGGCGATCACGAAATGCGTGAAGTGATGTGGTGCTAACACGAGGACGTCGAGTGTGAACATCTTTACCGACAGCAAAATTGCCATTAGGGCAATTACAACCAGGACAGTAAGGTCACAATCATTCTTGCAGTGTAAGAATAAGATTAACGCCTTCTCTGAGCATGGCAAAATCCGCATCGTTTGGGTGCCGGGCCATAACGGCGTAAGGGTAAATGAAAGGGCAGACGATTTCGAGGTGAAGGCCAGAGGACTGCAGTCAATAAACTTGGTTATCCCGAAGCCTTTCGGGTTGACGCAGTCCGAGTTAAGGGCGTGGGTGATGAATGTGCATGCAACCCTGTGGTACAGCGAAACGGTCGATAGGACGGCGAAAATCCTATGGGGGGATCCAGATCATGAGAAGACGAGGCTATTACTGAAAGGAAGCAAGAAGGAGGTCATTATAGATATTGGTATCATAACGGGACACATAGGACTACGAGCTCACTTATGTAAAATCGGTGCGGCAAGTGATAGCTTGTGTAGGGCAGGCGGGTAAGACGACAAGACGTTGGAGCATTTCCTTTGTCATTGCTCGGCTTTTGCGTCTAACAGATACCGGCACTTAGGTGGCGATACAATACCAGACATGAACCTACTTAGGGGAGAGGTTTTGCAAACAATTTAGGATTTTGAAAGTAGCACGGAATTCCTAACTTAAAATTTTCTTTTTAGAGGTTCCTTTATAGTTTTTAGAGCGCACAACAAGCTGATTACTGGCTTAGGTGTATGACCATAGTGGCATGGGGCGGATTAATATCTGGTGGTTTCAATCGGTTCATAGCCTGATGTAGTTCCCATATAAACCTATTTCCGGATTGTATTAGTTTAGCCTCTTGAGGACGAAATTCTTAACTTAGTCCGCGGGAGCATTGTTGAACGAATTCTTTTATGACATTCAACCTACCTGTCAAATATGGTCTAAATCGGTCCATATCCTTAGATAGCTCTCACCCATGAACTCCTACATGACGCAACATCTTTCCGATTTGTCTGAAATTTTGCACAAAGACATCTACTATGGTATCCAACGTCCAAACCATGTATGGTCCAAATCGTTAAAAACCTGATTTGTATACCAACCACCATAGGATAAGGGTCGAAATATTCGTCTAAGACCCAATAAAGTAAATATATTCTAGATTGTCTCGAATCCAGTCCATCTAGCCATGTCCGTCCGTCCATCTGTCGAAATCACGATACAGGTCGAACGCATAAAACTAGACACTTGACATTAGGCACTGATACTTAATATCGATATAGGTCGTTGGGGATTGCAAACGAGCCATATCGGTTCAGATATAGATATAGCTCCCATATAAACCGATCTCCCGATTAGACTTCTTGAACTCCTGGAAGCCGTAATTTTCGTCCAATTTGACTGAAATTTTGCATGTAGTGCTCTGCAATGACTTCCATCGACTATGCCTAGTACGGTTCAAATCAGTCAATAAGCTGATATAGCTTCCATATGAACTGATCTCCCGATTTGACTTCTTAAGACCCTGGAAGCCGAAATTTTTGTCTAATTTGACTGAAATTTTGAAAGCGGTGTTTTGCTTTGACTTCTAACCACAAGTACGGACCTAATCGGTCTATAACCTGATATATCGCCCATATAAACCGATCACTCGATTTATAGCAGAATCCAATGGTGGTGGGCTCCCAAGATTCGGCCCGGCTGAACCTAATTTATTTTGTTTTCCATTATCCTTTGTTTACCTTTAAAGAAATGTCGGGCAAAGAACTTGACAAAGGCGATTTATGGTGGAGGGTATATACGATTCGGCCCGGCTGAACTCAACACGCTTTTACTTGTTTCGAGCTCTTTCAGTCTGTCAAAAGTGGGTTAATAGTGGCAAATTGTCATCATCATCAGTTTTATTGCCCCATTATTCCAGACCAAAGAAGGACAGTCTAAATCTCAACCCCATTAACGGCAACAGCAGCAGCAGCATCACCAGCACCAGCACCATTACTAGCCTTATTATCATCAGCATCATCATAAAATCTAGGTTTTGTTGTCATTATTGTCACCGACAAATGCCATTCCGGATTCATTGTTCACAAAAACATTTACTCACAAGGGCCAGACTCTTGGCAGCAGCCTTTCTATCTCACCTACCCCATTCATGGAACATCAACAGCCTCACTTTAGCTGCCTCTTTTCAATATTTTTCTCATGTGCACAGTACACTTGCAACAGAGATTCACACTTGAAAGATGGCTGCCAATGTGTCCCTTAAAGCTCTACCTCTACACTCAAAACGTTTTGGCTGAGGTAGGTTTAGTTTTTGGCACTGCCTTCTGGTGCTTAGAGTAATGCATTTCATAATCATTGCCAAGTTTTGGTGCGATGTGCCACTTAAAATTTGAGAGTGGAAATTCAGAATCATACACTTACAGGTAATGAATGGTGGGAATTTTGGTACTAGAGATATAAGCATAAAAAAAAAAATAAAATTTTTCACCAACAACATTGTAAAGAAATGGGAGAGGTATTTGAGACTAAAACTACCAACAGTCGGCATGTTTTTTTATAGCATTCACAACTTTTCTTTTCTGTTGTTAGCTAAAGTTTCTTCGAGTGTATTACCCTGCATGTTTGCTCCTAGCACTATGAATTGTGGCTTGATTACCAAAGTTTCTTCGAGTGTATTACCCTGCATGTTGCCTCCTAGTACTATGAATTGTGGCTTGTGGCTTCAAAACCATGTGCATGTCTATTTTAAGACAAAATAAATATTTATGTTTGGCTATATTTTTCAATAATAATTCCTATTGTCATAAAATTCCCATGTGTCTGACTTTGGTATTGATGAACCAAACATGTGCATTGCTGCTGAGTTTTCATATTTGGCCACTATAGCATTCAAATGCCACATCCACAGCACCTGGACATGTAGGGTTTAGGGGGGGTGAAAAACAACCTGAGTTTTTTTTTTGTTTTGTTTGTAAAGAAAACTAAAAAACAAAAAAATAAAACTGTATGGACTCAGCAGTATAACGCCACATGTTGGCGCACTTTTAAAATCGAACAAGTAAGAGCGTGCTAAGTTCGGCCGGGCCGAATCTTATATACCCTCCACCATGGCTCGAGTTCTATGCGTGGTATCTCTTTTTAGGCCAACTAAGTAATAGTCCGATTCGGACCATAAATGAATGCCGAACCTTGAAAAAGTCATTGTGTAATATTTCAGTTCATTTGGATAAGAATTGCGCCTTGTAGGGGCTCAAGAAGCAAAATAGAGAGATAGGTTTATATGGGAGCTGTATCAATCTACTGATCGATTCAGACCATATTAAACACGTATGTTGAAGGTCATGAGTGAAGCCGTTGTACAAAATTTTAGGCAAATCGAATGAGAATTGCGCCCTCTAGAGGCTCAAGAAGTCAAGACCCATGATAGGTTTATAAGGCAGCTATTTCAAAACATGGACCGATTTGCGCCATACTCGGCGCAGTTGTTGGAAGTGATGCCAAAACACTACGTTGAAGGTCATGAGTAAAGCCGTTGTACAAAATTTTAGGCAAATCGAATGAGAATTGCGCCCTCTAGAGGCTCAAGAAGTCAAGACCCATGATAGGTTTATAAGGCAGCTATTTCAAAACATGGACCGATTTGCGCCATACTCGGCGCAGTTGTTGGAAGTGATGCCAAAACACTTCGTAGAAAATTTCAGTCAAATCGGATGAGAATTGCGCCCTCTAGAGGCTCAAGAAGTCAAGACCCAAGATCGGTTTATATGGCAGCTATATCAAAACATGGACCGATTTGAACTGTACTTAGCGCAGTTGTTGGAAGTGATTCCAAAACACCACGTGCAAAATTTCAGTTAAATCGGACAAGAATTACGCCCTCTAGAGGCTCAAAAAGTCAAGACCCAAGATTGGTTTATATGACAGCTATATTAAAACATAGACCGATTTAAACCATACTTAGCGCAGTTATTGGAAATGACACCAAAACACGATGTGCAAAATTTCAGTGAAATCGGGTGAAAGTTGCACCCCCTAGAGACTCAAGAAGTCAATACCCAAAATCGGTTTATATGGAAGCTATATCAGGTTATGGACCGATTTGAACCATACTTGGCACAGTTGTTGGAAGCCATAGCGAAAAACGTCGTGCACAATTTCATTCCAATCGGATAAGAATTGCGCCCTCTAGAGGCTCAAGAAGTCAAGGCCCAAGATCGGTTTATATGGTAGCTATATCAGGTTAAGTACCGATTTGCGCCATACTTAACACAGTTATTAGAAGTCATAACAAAACACCTCATGCAAAATTTCAGTCAAATCGAACAAGAATTGCCAAATCTAGAGGCTCAAGAAGTCAAGACCCAAGATCGGTTTATATGGCAGTTATATCAAAAGATGGACCGATTTAAACCAAACTTAGCGCAGTTGTTGGAAGTGGTTCTAACATACCACGTGCAAAAGTTCAGTCAAATCGGACGAGAATTGCGCCCTCTATAGGCTCAAGAAGTCAAGACCCTAGATCGTTTTATACGGCAGCTATATCAAAACATATACCGATTTGAACCGTACTTAGTGCAGGTGTTGGAAGTGATACCAAGACACTACGCGCAAAATTTCAGTCAAATCAGACGAGAATTACGCCCTCTAGAGGCTCAAGAACGCAAGACCCAAGATCGATTTATACAGCAGCTATATCAAAACATGGACCGATTTGAACCATACTCAGCGCAGGTGTTGAAAGTGATACCAAAACACTACGTGCAAAATTTCAGCCAAATCGGACGAAAATTGCGCCATCTAGAGGCTCAAGAAGTCAAAACCCAAGATCGGTTTATATGGCAGCTATAAGAAAACATGAACTGATTTGAATCATACTGAACACAGTTATTGGAAGTGATAGCAAAACACTTCGTGCAAAATTTCAGTCAAATCGGACGAGAATTGCGCCCTCTAGAGGCTCAAGAAGTCAAAACCCCAGATTGGTTTATATGGCAGCTATATCAAAACATGGACCGATTTAAACCAAACTTAGCGCAGTTGTTGGGAGTGATTCCAAAATACCTCATGCAAAATTTCAGTCAAATCTGACGAGAATTGCGCCTTCTAGAAGCTCAAGAAATCAAGACCCAAGATCGGTTTATATGAAAGCTATACCGGATTATGAACCGATTTGAACCATACTTAGTGCAGGTGTTGGAAGTGATACCGAAACACTTCGTGCAAAATTTCAGTCAAATCGGAAGAGAATTGCGCCCTCTAGAGGCTTAAGAAGTCAAGACCCAAGATCGGTTTATATGGCAGCTATAAGAAAAAATGAACCGATTTGAGCCATACTTAACACAGTTATTGAAAGTGATACCAAAACATTACGTTCAAAATTTTAGTCAAATCGGATGAGAATTGCGCCCTCTAGAGGCTCAAGAAGTCAAAACCCAAGGTCGGTATATATGGCAGCTATATCAAAACATGATTCAATTTGAACCATACTTAGTGCAGGTGTTGGAAGTGATACTAAAACACTACGCGCAAAATTTCAGTGAAATCGGACGAGAATTGCGCCCTCTAGAGGCTCAAGAAGTCAAGACCCAAGATCGGTTTATATGGCAGCTATAAGAAAAAATGAACCGATTTGAGCCATACTTAACACAGTTATTGAAAGTGATACCAAAACACAACGTGCAAAATTTCAGTCAAATCGGAAGAAAGTTGCGCCCTCTAGAGGCTCAAGAAGTCAAAACCCAAGATCGGTTTATATGGCAGCTATACCAGATTATGAACCGATTTAAATCATACTTAACACAGTTGTTGGAAGTGATACCAAAACACTATGTGCAAGATTTCAGTCAAATCGGACGAGAGTTGCGCCCTCTAGAGGCTCAAGAAGTCAAAACCCCAGATCGGTTTATATGGCAGCTATATCAAAACATGGACCGATTTAAACCAAACATAGCGCAGTTGTTGGGAGTGATTCCAAAATACCTCATGCAAGACCCAAGATCGGTTTATATGGCAGCTATATCAACACATGGACCTATTTGGCCCATTTACAATCCCAACCGACCTACACTAATAAAAAGTATTTGTGGAAATTTTCAAGCGGCTAGCTTTACTCCTTCGAAAGTTAGCGTGCTTTCGACAGACAGAAGGACGGACGGACGGACAGACGGAAGGACAGACGGACGGACAGACAGACGGATGGACAGACGGATGAACAGACGGACGGACAGACGGACGGACATGGCTAGATCGATTTAAAATGACATGGCGATCAAGAATATATATACCTTATGGGGTCTCAGACGCATATTTCGAGGTGTTACAAACAGAATGACAAAATTAGTATACCCCATCCTATTGTGGAGAGTATAACAATATGCAAACTAAGAAATACATGGACCATATTACAAATATTTCAAAATAAATATAGAATGTGTTTTTAAAAATTCGAAAATGGAGTAACATATTTGTAGCGAACTTTTTCGTAAGCAACCCAGAGCATTTTCATCAGCACAAAGGTATAGAGGGAGGGAAACCACACTCTCCACAGTTTGCATAAAACATTGGTTAAACGAAGTTCAACAAGAACATCAGCTACAATTTGAAGCACAAACTCTAAAATGACCATTTAGGAACAGGGGATACTTCTCTCATATAAATGAGAGCAGTCCGATTAATGTTTAAGCTCAATGATAAGGGGCCTCCTTTGTATTGCCGACTACGAACGGCGTGCCGCATGACGACATGTATTAGAGAAGTACTAGACAGATATTACCGCCATACAGGAAGTGCGATGGACTGGGAATGGCGTCACAACAACACCAAACGGTGACGAGCTATACCATAGCTGCCACAACACGAGGCATGAGCTTGGCTGTGGATTTATGGCTAGTCTGAGACTAAAACACCTTGTCTCCAGCTTTTCGCCGGTGGATGAGAGGCTAGCCACAATCCGCATAAAAGCCAAATTCTTCAACATCATTCTTATATGTGCCCATGCCCCGACGGAAGACAAAGACGAGCAGACCAAGGATATTTTCTACGAGCGCCTAGAGAGAGAATATGACAGCTGCCCCGCCCTTGATATTAAAATCGTTCTTGGAGATTTTAATGCGAAAATAGGGAAGGAAGAAATTTTTGGTCCAACAGTCAGAGAGTTTTGCCTCCACGAGATAATGTTCAGTAAAGGGTTGAGGCTAATGAGTTCGCCGCGGCAAAAAACATGGCAGTTAGTAGCACCAGATTTCAACATAAAAATATTCACAAAGCACATGGCTGTCACCCGACCAAAACTCGAGAAACCAAATTGATCACGTTGTGATAGATGGAAGGCATTCATCCAGCGCGTTAGATGTACGAGCGATTCGTGGAGCGCATATAGATTCGGACCATTACCTCGTTGCAGTAATGGTTCGCACCCGTTTGAGTATGGCGAGGAAAGTACGATCTGACACTGCACGCAAGCTGGACATTGAAAAGCTGCAAACACAACAAATGGCAGCGGCATACTCCACTCGACTGACCCAACTGCTTTATGAAAGCACTCCTTGCTCCGATGATATAATGGCGCAGTGGCAAACTATTGCCCACTCCATGGAAAATGCCGCGAAATCCGTACTTGGGTACCGGAAGACTCCTCCCAGAAACCCATGATACGACCAAGAGTGTTGAGATGCTACTGAAGCCAAGAATGCGGTATATAGAGCAACCCTGCAATCAGTAGCAACTGAGAAAAGGAGAGAATTGAAAGGTTTTCCTCGCAGAAAGAAAAAGGAAATGGAAAGACGTGAGTGTGAGCGGATTGAGATGTACAGGAGTCAGAATGAAGTCCGAGAATTCTACAAAAGAATTAAACATCAAATCGATGGCTTTGGTGCAAGCACATTTTCCTGCAGAGACAAAGAAGGAAATCTGGTAACTGACACAGATAACATGCTGAGGATATGGAAAGAACATATTACCCAACTGCTAGTGTCCGACGTTGGCGGCGAAGAGGATACCACAGAACCAATCCCTGATGATGGTAAAGAATGTTTACTTCCTATTCAGAAGGAGGTCCAAGTAGCAGTGACCCGACTAAAGAACAACAAGGCAGCAGGAGCCGATGGGTTATCCATTAAACTATTTAAGACCGGAGGTGACACACTGATAAGGCGTATGCATCAGCTTGTCTGCGCAATCTGGCTAGAAGAACGCATACCCGATGATTGGAATCTCAGCATACTATGTCCTGTACACAAGAAAAGAGACATGTCGGAATGTGCCAACAACAGAGGAATAAGTCTCCTCCCCATCGCATACAAGATACTCTCGAGCGTACTGTGTGAAAGATTAAAACCTTAAGTCAATTAGATAATTGGGCCCTCTCAATGCGGCTTTAGACCTGGTAAATCCACCCTAGACCAGATATTCACACTGCGCCAAATCCTGGAAAAGACCCGAGAAGGACAAATCAACACCTACCATCTCTGTGTTGACTACAAAGCCGCCTTCGATTCTCCTTTACGTTCAAAGGTATTTCAAGCCATGTCTGAGTTTGGTATCCCTGCAAAATTAATAAGACTCGACAGGATGACACTTGCTGATACGCGTTCCTCAGTAAGAATAGGAAAGAATCTCTCCGAACCATTTAATACCAAACGATGTTCCACTCAAGGAGACAGCCTAACGTGTGATCTCTTTAATATCCTGCTGGAGAAGATTATACGAGATGCAGATGTGAACAGATATGGCACACTAATCACAAGAGAACACATGCTACTCGCCTATGCCGACGACATCGATATCATAGGTCGGTCACCGTAAGTAGTAACTCCTGCCTTTGAAAGAATCGAAAGAGAGTCAGTGAAAATGGGTTTGGCAGTAAATGGAAATAAGATGAAATGGATGGTCTCAACTCCCAAAAAGCCTTGTACAACCGAGCAGATTGAGAAAATGCAGAAAGTTGGGAACCACAACTTTCAGATAGTCAGCAACTTCATCCATCTCGGCACCGCCATAACCGAAACGAATGAGACCAGTTTTGAGATAAAGCGAAGAATAATACTGGCTAACAGATGCTACTTTGGACTAAGTAAGCAGTTTAGAATCAAGGCCACCTCTCGACAGACGAAGACAACACTTTACAAGACACTGATACTACCCGTGCTGTTATATGGTTTTGAAGCATGGATACTTATGAAAGCAGATGAGGCAGTGCTTGGAGTATTTGGGAGAAAGATTCTTCGTAAAATATATGGACCAGTTTGCGATAATGGAGAATATAGGCGACGTATGAACCACGAGCTGTATGAGCTGTATGACGACGACAGCATAGTTACACGCATCAAAATACAACGGCTGCGTTGTCTAGGTCATGTTGTCAGAATTGATGAAGAAGCTCCTGCAATGAAGTCTTTTGAAGGCAAACGCGGTGGTACACGCAAACCCGGAAGACTTAAAACCCGATGGAAAGATCATGTTGTGGGAGACACCTCGAAACTTGGTGTCAGAGATTTTAGAATGAGCGCAAAATACCGAGGCGCTTGGAACGCTATTCTACTTTCGGCTAGTGGAACAAATATTCTGTCATATGCAATTAAAGTAAGTAAAGTAGTTTTACATTTCCAACCGCTATCGTAATTTCGACAGAGGGACGGTTGGAGGGACGAATCTACGGACATGGCCAGATTGACTTTGTTGGTTTCCAGATCAGTATTTCGATGTGTAATAAAGGGAATGGGAAGCCACCGTAGCACAGAGGTTAGTATGTTCGCCTATGAAGCTGAACGCGTGGGTTCAATCCTGGCGAGACCATCAAAAAAATTTTTTCAGAGGTGGTTTTCCCCTCCTAATGCTGGCAACATTTGTGCGGTACTATGCCATGTAAAACTTCTCTCCAAAGAGGTGTCGCACTGCGGCACGCCGTTGGGACTCGGCTAGCTTAAACTTGAATCGGACTGCACTCATTGATATGTGAGAAGTTTGCCCCTGTTTTTAAGTGGAATGTTCATGGGTAAAATTTGCAATTTGCAATAAACGGAATGACTAGATTAGTATACAAAGGTATGGTGATGGTTACAAAAAGGATTTAATTTCGACCGGGACACCAACCACCTCCAGTAAGCAAAAGGGTGATTTTTTAAAAGCTATACGAGAATTTTTTAAAAAACCAAACATAACATTTAGAAAAATTCATCAAATCTTTTTTTCAATCTATAGTACGGTCCACATAATTTAATGTTTGAAGATAATTTCATAAAAATGTTGGTCGTGACTGCGCCTCAAATGGTCTATCCGCTAAGTCCAATTTTTTCATACCCTTTCCAACATTGGACTGGCTTCAGAGAGTATACCAATCGCCGCTTCAATGAACTGCCACCCCCCTCTGATGTGCTTGTAGCCGAGAGGAAATTCCGAGACATCATCAACGCAGCAGCCGCTCGCTTTATACCAGCCGGTCGAATACCGCAAGTGCGACCCAATTTCCCGGCGCAAGCAGTGGTACTCGCAGACGAGCGTGATGGGATTCGTGCTATGGACCCCGCTAACCCCAGAATCAGTGAGCTGAATCTGGAAATAAACAGGGTAGTCAACGAACATAAGCGGAATTTGTGGCTGGAACACTTGGAGCAATGTAACTTAGGCACCGGTGCAGGCAAACTGTGGGCCACTGTTAAGTCTCTCTCGACCCCCGGTAGACGGGACGACAGGACCTCAGTCACTTTTGGTGAGATAACCGTGACTGATCCAAAGAGATGCGCCAGGTTGTTCAACCGTAAATTTATTGTGCATCCGGAGAGAGACAGGGCAAGGAGGAGAGCCATTCGCCGTATTCGTGGTCACCGAGCCGATGAACAGCCATCACAATTTACCGTGGGGGAAGTTACGAATGTCATCCGTGGCGCCAAACCATCCAAGGCGTTGGGCCCCGACGGAATCTCTACATTGATGCTGAAGAATCTGGATTTACCTGGAGTTGAGTACCTTACCACTGTCCTTAACCTGTCATTGAATACTCTTATAGTTCCCGATGTCTGGAAAATGGGCAGAGTGATCCCGCTACTGAAGCCTGGTATAGACCCGAGTTTGGGGGAGTCGTACAGACCGATCTTCCTTCTCTCACCAGTGGCTAAGACGCTTGAGGCATTACTCCTCCCGAGCCTCGTAGGAGAATTTCCATTCGCCGAGCATCAACACGGATTACGGAGACTGCACAGCACAACAACAGCTTTGCATGCCATCACCACACACATTTGCCGTGGCTTCAATCAACCCAGGCCATGTGATAGGACGGTCCTCGTGGCACTGGACCTGTCGAAGGCATTCGACACGGTCAGCCATGCCAAATTATTTGAGGACATCGCCAACACGTCCCTCCAGCCAGGCCTGAAACGTTGGGTCGCGAATTATCTGTGTGGCCGCCAGTCATTTGTGGAATTTAGGGATAAGAAGTCAAAACACCGTAGAGTGAAACAGGGAGTTCCCCAAGGCGGGGTGATATCTCCGGCTCTGTTTAACCTCTACCTATCCTCCATCCCACCTCCTCCAGACGGCATAGAGATCGTATCATATGCGGACGAATGTACGATCATGGCATCAGTCCCCCCACCCATTGATGACATCTGCGATAGGTTGAACGTCTACCTCAACGAGCTTGCCTCATATTTCGCTGCAGGAAATCTGAAGATATCCGCCACCAAATCTTCAGCCACACTGTTCACTACAAATACGCTTGAGGTGAATACTGAGCTGAATGTGATGGTCGATGGAGAATTGATTCCGACCATCAAGTGTCCCAAAATACTTGGCGTCACATTTGACAGCTCCTACACTTTCTCCCCACATGCTCCCCCAAAGTCAAAAGTAGAAACAAGGTCCTCAAGTCACTCGCTGGCAGCACTTGGGGTGCAGACAAAGAAACCTTGTTGACCACGTACAAAGCAATTGGCCGGTCTGTGGTGAGTTATGCAGCGCCAGTGTGGTGACGTCAACTTTGTGACACGCAGTGGAATAATATTCAGATCTGTCAGAATGCCGCCCTCCGAACTGCGACGGGCTGTCTCCTCAGTTCTCATGTGGACCACCTCCATTAGGAGACAAAGATCCTACCAGTGCGAAGACATAACTACATGCTGTCTAAGCAATACCTTTTGGGCTGTTATCGCAGAAATCATCCAAATCGTCATCTTGTGGATAGATACCCACCGCCCAGAAGCCTTAAGGTAGATCTACACTATCTAGAGCGTGAGGTCCAGCGCTACAAGAGAGAACCTCTAGATCAAGCGGCATATCAAGCGGGTCTGAACAACATTCATGCAGAAACGGTAGCAGACGCGTTAATTGGCTACCGGGTGAATGTAGTCCTTGGAGAACGACCGCCACCCATTGCACCCGAAGAAATCGACCTCCCCCGGCAAACCAGAGTGGTTCTGGCTCAATTACGTTCCGGCAGATGCAGCCGCCTCAATTCCCACAGAGCTAGGATTGATGCCGACGTGCAGGATGTATGTCCCGATTGTAACCAGGGACCGCACGATACACGTCACCTGTTTAACTGCCCGGCCAGACCCACTCGACTCAGAACCAGATCCCTGTGAACGCACCCCATCTTAGTCGCGGAGTTCCTGGGTCTTGACACTCAACAGAATCAAGCAGACGAAAGATAGTACACAATAAACTGCTACAACAACAACAACAACATAGTCGTAAGAAAATCCTTCCTGCAAAATCCTTCCTGTAAAAGAGAATCGGTTAACAAATGACCTTTTTATTGCATTATTACTGCAAATCGGACGAACATGTATATGGGAGCTATATACAAATATGAACCGATTTCGATTAAACTCATTCGTAATGTCGGAAGTCATAAAAAATCCTTTCTGCCAAATTTCGAGAGAATCGGTTAATAAATAACCATTTTATTGGAGTATTACTGCAAATCGGACAAACATATATATGGGAGCTATATCCAAATCATATCCAATTCTTGCCAATTTCAATAGGCTTCGTCTCTAGGCCGAAAAACATGCCTGTACCGAATTTGAAGGCGATCGGATGAAAATTGCGACCTGTAGTTTACTCAAATTAACGAGGACAGACGGACGGACAGACGGACGGACAGAAAGACCGACATAACTAAATCGAATCAGAAAGTGATTCTGAATCTATCGGTATACTTATCAATGGGTCTAGCTCTCTCTGTCTTTTGGGTGTTCCAAACTAATTCACTAAGTTATAATACCCTGTACCACAGTAGTGATGTAGGGTATAAAAATGGGGGAACGCCCCATCTTTTTTTGCAGTTAACCAGCTTTGATACATATCATTGGCAAATCACTCTGAGTCATTGGTTATATCCAGCAATGAACTTTTTTCTATCACATCACAAAGTTTTAAATACTCTGTGCCTCCACAGTGATGAAAGCTATAATTATGCATTGCAATAATATTCTCTTATTCATGATGCAAGTATTGCTGCATTATTTTTACTCATTGAGAAAATCACTACGTACAACACATTCGTTAGCTATGCAAAATTAATTTTAATCATCGAATATCGCAAAATACCATTCAAAACTCATTCAACCCATACACGTGACAACTGTATTGCTCTCAGTATAATTAAATGCAGATTTTAATGCCAACAGGAATCTGTCGCCAACTGTGTGCACACGAGACGCCTCGTATCGTATCTGGCGACAATTAACATTTTATGTTGCCATAAATTAGCGGTAACAAAATATTGCAGATTATACACACACACACACACACCAAAGCACACAACACAGAATTGTTCATTTAAACATTGTTGAGCAGATGCATTTCCGCAACAATGAAAATGCAAAAGAGACTAAGTGAAGTTTTTAAAACTTTGAAAGGAAACGAAAATTATTGATTGTTACTTTTACCTGGCTGTTACTATTATTCAGTTTTATTAGGTGTATGTCTATAGTGGCATGGGGCGGATTAATATCCACACCCTCTTTTCAGCCTTGCATACGATTATCCTTCAAAAAGAAGGTTAACATCGAAAAATGTATTGAGGCTAGCTTCACTCGTTGGAAAGTTTGCCTTGTGTCGTGAAATAAACAGACGGATAGAAGAGCATCGCTGTATTAACATGAAATGTCAAAGCGATCGATGATATCACCAATATAGTGATTTGTTCTGAACGGAATAGCTAAACTAGTATACCTGAATCCTAAATTTATACCACCATAAAATGCGGGGTACCTTCGCTTTATTATTTCGTTTGAAAACACATCGAAATATAAATTCGCAACCCCACAACATTCATATATCCGTTAGACTGTTCGCTCGTTCCTACATTGAAATCACGCTACAACCTTCAAAAAATGTAGATATTGAGCTGACAATTTGCACATATTTTTATACCCTCCACCATAGGATGGGGGTATACTAATTTCGTCATTTTGTTAATAACTTCTCGAAATATTCGACTAAGACCCCATAAAGTATATATGTTCTTGATCGTCATGACATTTTAAGTCGATCCAGCCATGTCGGTCCGTCCGTCCGTCTGTCCGTTCGTCCGTCTGTCCGTCCGTCTGTCCGTCCGTCTGTCCGTCCGTCTGTCCGGCTCACCGTCTGTCCGTCCGTCCATCCATCTGTCCGTCCGTCTGTCCGTCCGTCCGTCTGTCCGTCCGTCCGTCTGTCCGTACGTCCGTCAGTCTGTCCGTCCGTCCGTCTGTCTGTTGAAAGCACGCTAACTTTCGAAGGAGTAAAGTTAGCCGCTTGAAATTTTGCACAAATACTTCTTATTAGCTCAGGTTGGTTGGAATTGTAAATGGGCTATATCGATCCACGTTTTGATATAGCTGCCATATAAACCGATCTGGGATCTTGACTTCTTGAGCCTCTAGAGGACGCAATTATTATCCGATTTGGCTGAAATTTTGCGTGTGGTGTTTTGTTATGACTTTCAACTAATGTGATAGGTATGGTTCAAATCGGTTCTTAACCTGATATAGCTGCCATATAAACCGATCTGGGGTCTTGACTTTTTGAGCCTCTAAAGGGCGAAAGTATTATCCGATTTAGCTGAAATTTGTACAACGGCTTCTCTCATGACCTTTAACATACCAGTCGAATATGGCATGAATCGGTTTATAGCCTAATACAGCTCCCCTATAAACCGATCTCCGTATTTAACTTCTTCAGCCCCTAAAGTGCGCAATTCTTACTAGGTTTGGCCTTGAACCTTAACTTGATATTGTTCCAATAACATAGCAATTCTTTTCTTTTATGCCCTGTTTGCCTAAAAAGAGATACCGTGGCAAGAGCTCGACAAATGAGATCCTTGGTGGAGGGTATATAAGATTCGGCCCGGCCGAACTTAGCACGCTTTTACTTGTTTATTTTACCATAAGCTTGTTAAGTTTTTGGCTAGGTTAGGGTTAGGTTAGGTTAAAGTGGCTGTCTGCCATCAGAATCACTTAGAGGTTTTCGTCCTTTGTGATACCACAGGAACAGAAGAAGGAAGATGCCTTCTAGTTCCTACCGTTTAACCATCCAAATTGCGTTAAAAAGCCCAATAACTTACTAATGCTCACATTCGCTAAATCAGACAAGTTCTCAAAAAAATGAGAACCTAAAGTGGAACTCATTCTGACTGCCAGTGCGGGACACACACACAGCAGATGTTCCATAGTCTCTTTTTCCTCGACAAAAAAGTCGTTACTGGCAACCTTCAATCTGTCAGCATGTTTTCCGATTAGACAGTGACCTGTCATGACGGACATAATGGCTGACACGTCTGTTCTACCCAATAACAGCAAAGTGGTAGACCTCTTCAAGTCTATATTAGGCCACATAGTTTTGGAACAACCCCTCTTTGCGTCCATCTATCTTTGGTTGTCCTTCGGGCTTGGTCCTGAAAACTGAGCTTACATGTCGCCAGAGGGATACCCACACAGTCCAGTGTCCCTGGAATGTGTAGGGTAGTTCCTAGTCTCGCAAGCTCATCCGCTTTACAATCCCCTGGGATATCTTTGTGCCTCAGTACCGAGAACAGCTAAATATTGAACTGTTGAGCCATTTCGTTGAGAGATCTGCGATAGTTGAGGCGGAAATTAAATTCAGTGCATCAGATGCTGTCATTCTCAGTGCGGTTGTGATGCGCAAGCAAGCCATCCATTGGATCCGGTTGAGTATTGAACAGTAGGTGGACTTTTGAAGCGGCGTCCACCAGACCGCAACACCATATAGCATTATAGGTCTGACAACTGCAGTACATACCCACGACACAGGCAGCACAGGGTGGCAGGTAACGAGAAGGCGAATTTGCTCTCTAGAGAGAGTGCAAGTCTTCCCACGATTTTAATAACCGATATTCAACTATGGGACGAACGCTTGAGCATGACTCACGGTTTAAAGCCCCCAAGTTTTGCCAATGTCTCTCTTGCGGTTTGTCGTAATGGCATTATATCTTAGCCATTCCACCATTTCTTTAGTTGCAAGGATCTTCGCTTGGTACACACTGCAGTAGTTATAAAACACTCTCAATATGATCACTTTTAGTTCTTCAGAGTACCAACAAAGCCCACCTGGTAGTTGGTTTAGACCCATCCGGGTAGAAGTCTATGTAACTTCTATAGCCAGGGATATCGTAGTTCCAATCGGTTCTATCAAGAATTGTGGTACAGTACTTTTTATCAAGAAGCCGCTTAGATAGGGTGTAATCCACACTGCCTGAAACATCAAGCATTGTGTCTAAAATAACACAGTGGTCGAAGCCGCCACAAGACCAAAGGGGACGCTCCCTTAGCCTCATGGTAGTAGTCGCAGCAATTTGTCTAGCCACAATGTTCAGAGTCAGTAGGTGTAGCATTCATTTCAGTTCATCAGATGGGATCATCCTCAGTACGAATGTGATGCACAAACAAGCCATCCTTTGGATCCGGTTGAGTATTGAACAGCAGGTGGACTTTTGAAGCGGCGTCCACCAGACCACAACACCATATAGCATTATAGATCTGACAACTGCAGTATATACCCAGTACATGACACGTGGCTTAAACCAACAACTTTTGGCAATGGCTCTCATGCAGGTGTATGGGGCAAGAGTCCCTTTCCAAAATCTTGAATTTGAGGTTCAATTTCCTGTCCTAGGTATTTTGCGCTCTCAGTAAATGGAACATTCGCTCTCTCCAACGAGACAGGTGCTACTGTAGGTAACTCGTATCTCCTGCTGAAAAGAACCTATTCTGTCTTGCACGGATTTACGCCTAGACCATTTTCGGTAGCCCACTTTGCTGTGGCACGTAGAGCTTCCTGAAGCTCTAAGTATGCTGGGAAACTTTCCTCTAACAACAATTGCTACGCCATCAGCATATGCGAACACTTTTATAACTTTTCCCTCCAGGGACAAGAATAAATTTGTTGGGGTTATGTTCCAAAGTAGAGGAGACAGTACACCTTCTTGGTGTGTTTCTCTGCTGACCCATATCAAAATATTGATCTGCGATCCCATAACGTATACATATTCTGGATCATCTCGACATTCTGAGTCGATCTGGCCATGTTCGTCCGTCAGTAAAAATCACTCCCGATTTAATTTCTTAAGCCCCTGGAAGCCGCAATTTTTGTCCGATTAAGCTAAAATTTTGCACATGGTGTTCTGTTATGATCTTCAATGACTGTGACAAATAGCTATGACAACCTGACATAGCTCCCATACAAACCGATTTCCCGATTTGACTTCTTGGGCCCCTGGAAGCCACAATTTGAGTCCATTTATTATGTTGCGAATTCCAATAACTGTGTCAAATACGGTCCAAATCGGTATATAACCTGATATAGCACCCATATAAACCCACCATATAATCCAATTTGCCTTCTTGAACCCCTTAAAGACGAAAATTTGAGGGGCGGGGGTTCCCCACCTCAAAAACACCAACCGCTTTGGGCAATATGGGTGTCAAATGAAAGGTTTTTAAAAGTAGAGCACAAACTGACGAACAAATTTATTCGTTGGTGTCTGAGGGCTCTTCACACCACAAAACCCCCCAGCAGGGGGTTTTGGGGGAGTTTGCCCCCTTGGGACAATATGGATATCAAATGGAAAGTATTTAAAAGTAAAGTAAAAAGTTTACATACAAATTTATTCCTTGGTGTCTGAGGGGTTCTCCCCACCCCACAAAATCTCTTAAAAGGACATATTTACCGAATGGGACAATATAGGTATCAAATAAAAGTGTTTTTGTTGTAAGAATTTGGTCTAAGGTTTCCACGGGGCTTCTCCAACCTCAAGAACTCCCAAAACGGGCATAAATGTCCAACGTCACAAAATGGGTATCAAATGAGAGATCTTTGGGAGTTGACTACGAATCTGGTATACACACTTTGGACAGAGTCTGAGACCGGCCTAACCACTAAATACCGTTCAATAGACGGTGTAGTATGATCGGGATAGTATGTGAGTTAAAAGAAAGGTCTTTAACATTAGAGTTCGAATTTAATGTTGATATAAGGATTCAAGTATCTGGCTCACGTGCTACCTTATGGCCGTTAAGCAGGACATATTGATCGCGATAATAAATGACTGAATTAAATTGTCTTTTGGGTCATAGTTTCGGGAAGACCGACCCTCACCCCCCAATAAAAAGAACACCAAACTGTAATGTAGAACGACCGAGAATATATTGTACTGAAATGATAGGACGTGTCAGAGGGCAATCCCCTTACCCAAAAAAAAGGAATTAAAAATTATATATGAAGGCCGATCAGTATAGAAAAGGACAGCAATGTCCTTTACACCGGCCATGTTTGCGTAATAAACTAAGGAACAGGGGCAAACTGTCGAAACGAATTTGATATCCAATTTTGAGGCCACGTGTTTGGGTTCGTCTCACCCCTTAAACTCCTCCTAAGCCAATGACAAGTGGGGCTCAAGTAAAAGAAATTTGAGAGTAGAGCACTATGAGGATATTTTTTCAGGGCTAATTGAGTGGATGACCACCCCACCCTACATAACCCTCAAATTGGAAATATTTGTGGAATATAGCAAAAAGGGGCTCAAATGTGGTTTTTGGGAGTGGATTATGATATTCATTTTCGGGGTAAACCAATACCAACAAAATAAAGATCTAACGTCCAAACTTTAATGGGCGGACCCTCCCCTTACCCTTAGGGCGGACCCTCCCCTTACCCTATGGGCGAACGCTCCCCAACCTCTGGGCGGACCCTTCCCTTACTCTATGGGCAGACCCTCCCCTTACCCTATGGGCGGACCCTCCCCTTACCCTATGGGCGGACCCTCGCCTTACCCTATGGGCGGACCTTCCCCTTTCCCTATGGGCGGACCCTCCCCTTAGCCTATGGGCGGACCCTCCCCTTACCCTATGGACGGACGCTCCCCGTACCCTATGGACGGACCCTCCCCTTACCCTATGGACGGACCCTTCCCTTATCCTATGGTAAGGGGTACTCCCAAATAAAATGTATTTGGGAATAGAGCATTAATATGATATTCACATTGGGGCGAAATATCAGAAATCCGTATCAGCAGTCCAAACAGAACTTATTTCCTGATACAGTATGGGCGGACCCTCCTCTTACCCTATGGGCGGACCCTCCCCTTACCCTATGGGCGGACCCTCCCCTTACCCTATGGGCGGAACCTCCCCTTACCTATGGACGGACCCTTCCCTTAGTCTATGGGCGGACCCTCCTCTTACCCTATGGGCTGACCCTCCTCTTACCCTATGGGCGGACCCTCCCCTTACCCTATGTGCCGACCCTCCCCTTACCCTATGGGCGGACCCTCCCCTTACCCTATGGGCGGACCCTCCCCTTACCCTATAGACGCACCCTCCCCTAACCCTATGGGCGGACCCTCCCCTTACCACATGGACGGACCCTCGCCTTACCCTATGGGCGGACCCTTCCCTTACCCTATGGACGGATCCTCCCCTTACCCTATGGACGGACCCTTCCCTTACCCTATGGGCGGACCCTCCCCTTACCCTATGGGCGGACCCTTCTCTTACCCTATGGGCGGACCCTCCCTGTACCCTATAGGCGGACCCTCCCTTTACCCTATGGGCGGACCTTCCCCTTAGCCTATGGGCGGACCCTCCCCTTACCCTATGGACGGACCGTCCCCTTACCCTATGGGCGGACCCTCCCCTTACCCTATGGGCGGACAGACATTTGGTATCCTATTTAAGGGGCCCTCCTCACCTCTAAAACCCGACAAATGAAAGTTTTAACCAATAATGACAATATAAGGCTCAAAGGAAAGATGTTTCAGACTACCACGAATATAATATATCGGGGTTCACCTCACCCCCAAAAATAACCCCATACCAGACATATTTACCGACCATAACAATATAACGCTCAAATGAAAGGTATTTGGGAGTAGAGCATTAATATGATATCCACATTGGGGCGAAATATCTGAAATCCGTATCAGCAGCCCGAACAGGACTTATTTCCTGATCGTGCCAGTATAATGCACAAATAAAATAAGGGAGCAAAAGAAGGCGCAGCCGAGCGGGACCTGTCCAGCTAGTATTTATATACAGCTGTTTCATTAAGGAACAGTAGGCAAATTTCTCGCATATCAATGAGTGCTGTCCGATTAAAGTTTAAGCTCAATGATACGGACCTCCCTTTTGCAGCCAAGACTAAGGACGAGCCGCAGTGCGACACCTCCTTGGGAAGAAGTTTTTACATGGCAGCCATAGCATTTTTTTGCCTTTAGACATAAAAATTTAGTCTCCAGAGAAAATCACATTGAAATGTTGTCTGTGGAAAATTCTTCGCTCTTTTTTGGAATATTCACATCATCTGTCGTTTATTTCTGTTGCCTTTCCCTTCAAATTCTCACCTCAAATTGCCCTCCAACAGAGTATTTTAGAAAACTCATAAAGCGAAAAAAAAACCATTAACGACTTTTTCGCATTTTAAACATCACTGTCAGCTTTGATCCTTATTTCAGTTTTTTCTTACCATTTGATGACTAAAGTGACCAATGTGACAGTTGTCAAAGACTTGTCAGGAGAATTTCGTTAACACTCTCTCTGATTCTTTTTGAAGGGGCGTTTTGGCTTGTCTTCAAAATGTCCTCTGGTCTGTCACAGTGTCGGGGAATGTAATTTATTTCACATTCAAGGGCTGAGGCACAGGCCAAAGACATAAAAGTGAACAGCGAAAAAACAAAAGACAAACCCAAAGTTTTGATAAGGTTTCGGCATGGCATTGTCTGTGTGGTAATGTAGAAGGGATATGTAAGAAAACCAATCATGTGGTTCGTCATAAAGGATTACAACTGGGCCATGAACAAATTGAGGACAGTTGTAAAGAGATGTCAGCATTACTCTCGGTACGCTACACTTGATGGCATGGTCTTTTGGTAACGCATCATTTGAACTTGAAAATATATTTACGACGCCACATTAATGTATGTGTGTGTGTGTTTGGGCGTCAAAAACAAACAAAAGGATGTTACTAACACAAATAAATGGCCTTGCATACACACACACACACACACATGCATAGCCTTACGCACATTCAACGAAAATTTTGGGTATACACTTTACCATTGGAAGGTGGCATATTCGCTTTATCAAACGGAATTTTTTAAAGATTTTTTACAGACTGCCAGTATAACCTAACCTGAGGTACGACTATTTAGCCATGTAAAATTTAACTAAGTGGCTAACACTTTCAACGGACTGCATTCATTGATATGAGAGAAGTATCCCCTGTTCTTCAATGGAATATTCGTAAGATAGTTTTTTTAAAATTAGTTGCATTTTGTTGTGTGCTGACCAACTCTCCGCCCATCTTTCTTACATCCCAGTTTTTAGCCATACATTATGATTGACTTCATTCTATATACATAACTCTCAAAAAGCGTCTTTGACATAAACTAAGTGCATAGCTCTACATTTCATTTCTGGCAATACTAAAAGGACCTTTGTTTAACAACTTGGAGTAGCGTAGCTTAAGTTTCAACTTGACTCGGCCAATATTCTGTTTTATTTGTTTTTCTATTGCGGAAACATCCACACTTGACTGGAATGTTTTGCAAACACATGTGTCTTCGTTTTGCTGTTACAGCATAGAGGGGTGTTGCTTTGCAGGATATAATGTTTGGACCACATCGAAATTAAGAAAATTGCCGGCAAAAGAGAAACGCCAAAGCAACAAATTAATGATATTATTTGGACCAACCACATAATAGGACCAGCGAAGACATTGCAGCAGCAAATCCAATGTCTCATGCTTAGAAAATTAATGTACACTGAGGAAAAATTAAATAAGTAAAAACTGGTTAAGTTTGGACCGGTTGTTGAAAGTCGCCCTAAAAGTCATTGTGCAAAATGTCAGCCAAATAATAAGGCGATTTAAGGATTCAAGAAGCCAAATGGAGGGATCGGGATTATTGGGGATCGATTTGGCCCTTCAAAAATCTCAAACTACCGACATCAGTATTTGTGCAAAATTTTAACAAAAAGATGGACAGACAGACGGACGGACATAAAGCGAAAGGATGGAAAACCCGATAGAGAGACGGACGGACGGGTTGATGGACCGACAGACAGGCAAAAAACAGACAGATAAGCCGAGAGAAACCCCGACAACCAAACGGACGACCGATTTAAAATGGCGTGGCGATCAAGAATTTCTATACTATACTAGAATGAACAGACGGACGGACATAAAGCGGAATGATGGAAATCCCGATAGAGAGACGGACGGACGGGTTGATGGACCGACAGACAGGCAAAAAACAGACAGATTAGCTGAGAGAAACCCCGACAGACAAACGGACGACCGATTTAAAATGGCGTGGCGATCAAGAATTTCTATACTTCCGGACAGACGAATGGACAAACGGACGGACATAAAGCGGAATGATGGAAAACCCGAAAGAGAGACGGACGGTCGGGTTGATGGACCGACAGACAGATAAGCTGAGAGAAAAACCGACAGATAAGAATTTCCATACTTTACCCACATAAGAATTTGGGGAAAATTTTAAGGAACGGATAGATGCATGGACATACGGACAGACGGACATAAAGCGAAATGATGGAAAACCCGATAGAGAGACGGACGGACGGGTTGATGGAACGACAGCCAGGCAAAAAACAGACAGATAAGCCGAGAGAAACCCCGTCAGACAAACGGACGACCGATTTAAAATGGCGTGGCGATGAAGAATTTCTATACTTCCGGACAGACGAATGGACAAACGGACGGACATAAAGCGGAATGATAGAAAACCCGAAAGAGAGACGGACGGACGGGTTGATGGGCTGACAGACAGACAGATAAGCCGAGAGAAAGCCCGACTGACAAACGGACGACCGATTTAAAATGGCGTGGCGATCAAGAATTTCTATACTTCCGGACAGACGGACAGACGAATGGACAGACGGACGGACATAAAGCGGAATGATGGAAAACCCTACAGAGAGACGGACGGACGGGTTGATGGACCGACAGACAGACATAAAAACAGACAGATAAGCTGAGAGAAGAACCGATAGATAAGCTCAGAGAAAAATGGTGTGGCGATCCAAAATTTCCATACTTTACCCACATAAGAATTTGTGCAAAATTCTAAGGAACAGATAGACAGATGGACATACGGACGGACGGATATATGGCGGAAGGATGGAAACCACGATAGAGAGACAGACGGGCGGGTTGATGGGCTGACAGACAGATAAGCTGAGAGAAAAACCGACAGCCAAATAGACAGACGGACGACTTAAAATGGCGTTTCGATCAAGAATTTCTATACTTTACCCTCATAAAAATTTGGGGAAAATTTTAAGGAATGGATAGACGGATATATGGCGGACGGATATATGGCGGAAGGATGGAAACCACGATAGAGAGACAGACGGACGGATTCATGGACCGTCAGGCAAGCATAAAAACAGACAGATGAGCTGAGAGAAAAACCGACAGACAAACAGACAGACGGACGACCGACTTAAAATGGCGTGGCGATCAAGAATTTCTATGCTTTACCCACATAAAAATTTGTGCAAAAAGTTTAGGGAACGGATAGACGGATGGACATACGGACGGACGGTTATATGGCTGAAGGATGGAAAAATAGATAGAGAGACGGATGCGTTGATGGATCGACATGCAGACAAACAAACATACAAACATATTTAAAATCAGACAGATGAGCAGAAAGAATAAGTAAAAGCGTGCTAAGTTCCGCTGGACCGAATCTTGGGCACCCACAATAAATTTAGTTGAAGGGCATAAATTTATTCCACTTTCCAAACTTCTGTCAAACCAGCAAAAATTAAAGCTTCTAGGAACCAAACAAACATGATGGAGAGACCGGTTTATATGGGAGCTATGTTTGCTTATAGACCGGTTTGCTTATAGACACGGTTATTGGAAGTCCTAACAGAACACTATATGCAAAATGTCAGCCAAATTGGATGAAAATCGCGGCTTATAAGAGCTCAAGAAGTCAAATCGGGAGATCGGTTTATATGGGAGCTATATCATGTTCTTGACCGACGAGGACCGTACTTCAAAAAATTGTTGCAAGTCATGACGGAAAACTGTGTGCAAAATTGCAGCCAAATCGGTTAAAATGTGCTGCTTCCAGAGGCTCAAGAAGTTAACTCGGGAGATCGGTTTATATGGGAGCTATATCAGGTTATGGACCGATTAAGACCGTATTTCGCACAGTTATTGGACGTCATGACGGAATACTATGTGCAAAATTTCAGGCAAATCCGACAAAAATTGCGACTACCATGGGCACAAGAAGTCAAATCGGGAGATTGGTTTATATAGGAGCTATACCAGGTTTTGAACCGATTCTGGTCTTTATTGGCACAATTTTTGAAAGTCATAACAAAACACTATGTGCAAAATTTCAGGCAAATCCGACAAAAATTGCGACTACCAAGGGCTCAAGAAGTCAAATCGGGAGATCGGTTTATATGGGAGCTATATACAAATCTGAACCGACGTGGCCCATTTGCAATCCCCAACGACCTACATCGATATAAAATATATGTGCAAAATTTCAAGCGGTTTGCTTTACGCGTTCGACCGCTATCTGGATTTCGACAGACGAACGGACGGACATGGCGGTATTGACTCAGGATGTCGAGACGATCAAGAATATATATACTTTATGGGGTTCTAGATCAATATTTCGAGGTGTTACAAACTGAATGACTAGATTAGTAAACCCCTATCCTACGGTGGGGTGGGTATTAAAAGAGACAGACAAACAGGTTGATGGTTTTTAGTCAAAACTGCAGATGGTTTTTAGTCAAAACTGCGAGATAAATCAAACTGGTTAACGAGAACGACCATAGGTTGGGAGGCATACCCCAACCTATGGTCGTGGGTATAGAGGAACTCATATTGGGTTGGGGCGAAACTTCAACAGCTACCTTTTAGATGATCAAATTGGCTTTTGAAAACCATTGGGACGGTTTTTATAATCACTACAGAAGGAAGGGGGTATATTCATTTTGTCATTCCGTTTGCAACTCATCGAAATATCCATTTCCGACCCTATAAATTATATATATTCTTTATCGCCGTAAAAATCATAGACGATCCAGCCATGTCCGTCCGTCTGTCCGCCAGCCTGTCTGTCTATTGAAATCACATTACAGTCTTTAAAAATAGGGATATTGAGCTGAACCTTTGCACAGATTCTTTTTTTGTCTATAAGCAGGTTAAGTTCGAAAATGGAATAGATCGGAGTATATCTTGATCTGGGAGACCACCGTGGCGCAGGGATAAGCCCTTCTGCCTATGACGCTGAACGACTAGGTTCGAATCCTGGCAAGACCATCAGAAAAACTTTTCAGCGGTGGTTTTCCCCTTTTAATGCTGGCAACATTTATGAGGTACTAGGCCGTGTAAAACTTCCCTCCATAGCGGTGTCGCACTGCGGCACGCCGTTCAGACTCGGCTAAAAAGAGGAGGCTCCTTATCATTTAACTTAAACTTGAATCGGACAGAACTCATTTATATAAAAGAAGTTTGCCCCTGTTCCTTAGTGGAATGCTCATGGGCAAAATTTGCATATTTTGATATAGCCCCCATATAGACCGATCCGCCGATTAAAGGTCATTGGCCCATAAAAGCCACATTTATTATCCGATTTTTTTTTTTAAATTTGAGACAGTGAGTTGTGATAGGCCACTCGACATCCTTCCTTAATTTGGCTCAGATCGGTCCAGATTTTGATATAGCTGTCATTTCGCATTTCTTGTCCGATGTCGCCGAAATTTGGGTCAAAGAGTAATGTTGGGCTAGTCCCTGAAACATTTCCTCTTACCTGCTAAAAATGAACATCCCAAAATGTCCTTATCACAATGGGCCATAGTGTAGCTTCATTCAGACGTGAACTTAAACGTAAACAATAGACGTAATTTCTGTTTTATTATTATTATTACATTTTCTGTTTGTTGGCATTTTTCAAATCGTTTCTTTATGTCCAGCATGCATTAGTACAACAATAGGATGTGTGTCTACTTGTGTGTGGCTGGCTCTGTGTGTGTGTGTGTGAGAAAACTTGGGTGAGGAGTTTGTGTACATTACCGGCAGTTTCCTTGTATTAAAGAGAATATGTTATGGTTTGAGTTGAATGAGGCTGAAGCCTGGTATGGCCTGGCCTGTATTGGCTTGAGTTTGTGGTAAAAAATGCGATTTTTCTCTAAAACATTCCCTTTGTATGTTATAATCCAAAGAGATTTATTGAATGGATGTTCTCGCTTGTATGAGTATGAATGGTTATGTGTATACATGTCATATTTCTAAGGGATGGGGGGGTCGGAAACGTGAGAGAGTGTTTTCATGTGTGTTACATAGAAAGCATGCTCTCAATGTCACAACCAGCAGGAAAATTTACGCTAACCGTTCGCGTTATGTGACTGTGCGTGTGTGTGGCTGTGTGGGTAAGATTGTGCGTTGCAAGCGAATGTCATTGAGTGAATGCCATGACATTGAGGCCATCAACGCATATTTCTTAATGCTTGGCCATCCCTACACAGTGGATGTGCTATAAAGTTACCAGCTGCCCCACCACATACATGTGTACACATAGTGTATACCATTTTTAGCACTAATTCTTATTACACTACCGGGTAAAATTGAGCGCAAGCAATCAGGTAAAGAATTTTTATGTGTTTTTTCAGGACAGGTAGATTTTGGAGAATTGTGGCAAAATGTCTTTTTTCGCCTTTTGGCGAATTACTCCGAAAATCTTAATGGGCCATAACGAATGAAGAAAACAACTAAAAGGCGTTGTAAGACTATTATAGTGAATGCCAATATTTGTTCAGAATTGTGTTTTTGTAGTTTCATGAAAATTTATGAATGAGTTGCATACCATAGAAAATGATTAAGGCGAATTGTTGGTAATTGACTAGGACAACGAATTTTTTTTAATAATGATATTGACATTGTTGTTATTCGTTAGTTTCGAAGATATGAAAATATTGGCTTGGTCGTCGCTTATAAAACCTGAAAGTATCGTTCTGGTGGATGGGAAATTCTGAGCTAGGGTGATAGTATTACGGCAGTAGAGCAAACTAAAGAAGAAAGGCATAGTTGTACTTTAGGTATAAAATTTTTACCAGGCAAAAACTAAAGCTTCTAAAAATAAAAATTCATGCCCACGAAACCTAGTCGGAAGGCCATTTTTTATGGGAGCTAATGTACGCGACACTCCTGCCAGCGGCCTCGAGTTTCCTCAAGGTTCATCTCGGGTATCCGTTTGGAAACCTCTTCCCTTCCTTTCAAGTCTCCTATTGTAGCCTTATTTGTACCGCGATGGTATGAGCTGCTTCCATTCTCATACCATTCTCCCATCGTCGTGGTCCTCATCGCTCCGCCTATGCCGGACCACGCCCACTAGCGCACTGGTATCTGACCCATTGACATACAGATGAAGTGTGAGGCAGCCACTGCGGCTATGAGACTTAAGGCGATGGGAGAATGGATTGAGGATGGGAACAGATCATACCACCGCGGTATAATCGAAGCGACGATCGGAAACCTGGAAGGAAGGGAAGAGGTCTCCGATTGGATACCTGAAATGAACTTTGAGGTCGAGTGAGAGGCACTGTTGCCAGCGGCCAGTCTTGGATTGATGGAATCCTATTATTGCCATCTGGAAGAACATGTAACACGGATGGATCAAAGCTAGAGGACAGAGTGGGCCTGGCGATTTACATTGAGAACCCAGAGACTGAGATCTATTTGAGACTGCCTGACCATAATACGGTCTGGTAGGCGGAGACCTTGGCGATCACGGAATGCGTGAGGTAGTGTGGTGCTAACGCGAGGACGTCGAGTGTGAACATCTTTACGGACAGACAAATTGCCATAAGGGCAATAACAACTAGGAAGGTAAGATCACGAACAGTATTGCAGTGTAACAGAGAGATCTGGAGGATCATCTTACACGGATGTATCAAAGTGGGCCTGGGGTTCTGCATTGAGAACCCAGGGACTGAGAGCTATTTTAGACTGTCTGACCATAATACGGTCCTGCAGGCAGAGATCCGGGCGTGAGGTGGGGTGGTACCAACGCGAGGACGTCGAGTGTGAACATCTTTACGGACAGTATACGGGCCATAAATGCAACAACAACCATAAGGGTATGGTCACGAACAGCTTTGCAGTGTAAGAAGGAGATTAACGCCTTCTCTGAGATGGAGAAAATCCGCAACGTTTGGGTACCGGGCCATAACGGAGCAAGGGGGAATGAAAGGGCGGATGATTTGGCGGTGAAGGCCAGAGGACTGCCGTCAATGAACTTGGTTAACCTGAAGCCTTCCGGGTCGACCCAGCCCGAGTTAAGGGTGTGGGCGACGAATGCGCATGCAATCCTGTGAAACAGCGAAACGGTCGGTAGGACGGCGAAAAGCCTATAGGGGAATCCAGATCGTGAGAAGACTAGGCTATTACTGAAAGGCAACAAGAAGGAGGTCAGTATAGCTGTTGGTATTATAACGGGAAACATAGGACTACGAGCTCAATTATGCTAAAACGGTGCGGCAGATGATAACATATGTAGGGCATGCGGGGAAGATGATGAGACGTTGGAGCATTTCCTTTGTCATTGCCTTTAGTCTATTTTTTATAGGGCTATGTTCAAGCTCATGTCTATATAGACAAGCCCGCTTCAATTGACGCATTTGAAGACAATATTGAAGAATTTATTTGTGAGATACCGGCTGAAATTATGGAAATAGTAGGCCAAAACTGGACTAAGCGGATGGACCATTTGAGGCGCAGTCACGGTCAACATTTGCATGAAATAATCTTCAAACATTAAATTATATGGACCGTACTATCGAATTTCATATATTGTCTTTTTTTTTTGAAAAACTTTCCTATAGCTCTTAAAAAAACACAATTTTTAAGGTTTTTAGGCACCTGAACCTAATATGGTTAACATCGGCTAGTATTTACATATAAATAAGCCGAACCGGGCCCGCTCCATTGCGCCTTCTTTACCTATCTAATATTTTTTAGGGTGGGGACACTTTGCACTGAATGTGGATATCGAATTCGTTCCATTGTAGCCTATGACGCTGAACGGCGTTCGAATCCTGGCGAGAACATCGGACAAAACGGTGGTTAACCCCTCTTAATGCTGGCGACATTTTCGTGGTACAATGCCATGCATGGTCATATAAAACATTTTGCCCAGAGAGGTGACTCACTGCGGGACGCCGTTCGGACTCGGCTATAAAAAATAGTCCCTTGTCATTGAGTTTAAACTTGAATCGGAAAGCACTCATTGGTGTATGAGAAGTTTGCCCCTGCTCCGTTGCTGGTGTTTTTAAATATTACGGTAATGAGAAGTGCTTTTTAGGGGAGGGATGTCACCTCAGACATTTCGACTCAAATATGGATATCAAATTCGTGCTGCACTTTTCAATCACTGAAAATTGATATCAAATTTGTTCTTTATTCCCAAATACCGGAAAGATCTCCATATTGCTATAGTTGGAAATTAATCTCAGTTTAGGGGGTCCTTTAGGGCGTACCCCAAAACATTTGGCTCCAAAATTGGATATTAAATTCATTTTTCACTCTCAAATACCTTTAATTTGAGTCCCATATTGTCATGGTCGGCTAATATGCACATTTGGTGTATTTGGAGGTGAGCGACCTCCAATTACTTGAACCCAATTTTGTATGCCATATTTGTAATCTACTGCCTAATACTTTTCATTTGAGTCCCATATTGACATGAACTTCGATTATATCTGTTTAGGGGAGTTTTGAGGTTGGAAGGGCCTGCTGGGTACTTGGACCCAAATTGTAATACCATATTCGATTTCTGGTCTCCAAAACCTTTCATTTGATACCCTTATTGTGCTCATCGGACCACTTTCGGATATGGGTGCCGTTTTTGGGTTAAGGGGGAGGGTCCGCCTCCATCCGATTTCTAAAAATTATTTAGCCTTTGTTTCCTTCCAGACAAACGTACACAATCTATGAAAATTTTAAGAAAATCGGTTCATCCAAGTCTCATATTGTCATAATGGGTCTAATAGCGTTTTCAAGGGGTGGCGTAACCCCCTATACTTCGATATGATTTTGTATGCCAGATTCGAAATCTATTCCCGAATACCTTTCATTTGAGCCCCATATTGAAATGAACGTCCAATATGTTTGTTTGGGAGAGTTTTGGGTTTGGGGCGGCCCGTTGGGTACCTAGACTCAAATTTTAATACCATATTCGTATTCTACTCTCCAATACCTTTAATTTGATACCTATATTGTCTCGATCGGTCCACTTTTGATTTTGGGTTATGTTTATGGCATAAGGGGGAGGGTCCGTCCCCCTTCCGATATCGAATAATTATATAGCCTATGTTTCCTTCAAGACCAACCTACACAATATGCGAACATTTGGAGAAAATCGGTCCTTCCCTTTTTGGAGTCTATACGGAAACCAACAAACCGAGTCCCATATGTCCGTGGTTGGCTAATGTGCAAATTTTGAGCGTTTTTATGGGGGTGGGGTGACCCCCTATACTTCGACATAAATTTGTATGCCAGATTCGTTATCTACTCCTGCATACTTTTTATTTGATACCCATATTGTCCTTATCGTTCCACTTTTGACTTAGGGTGGGTTTTTGGGGTAACGGCGGAGGGTCCGCCCCTTTTCGTTATCAATAAATTATAAAGCCTATTCTTACTTTCTGATCATATTCGTAATCTACTCCCGAATACCTTTCATTTGAGTCCGATATTGTCATGATCGTTACAAAAACCAATTTTAAGGGGTTTTGGGGCTGGGGTGGCCCCCCAGGTACTTAGACCCAACCTTTATTACGAAATTCGTACTCTACTCTTGAATTCCTTTCATTTGAATCCCATATTATCCCGATTTGATTCACTTTTATTTTTGGGTAGTACTTTTGTGGTTAGGGGGAGGGTCCGCCCCCCCTCCCGATATCAAAAAATTATATAGCCTATGTTTTCTTCCAAACAAACGATGTTTGTTTGTGTATTCCTTATTGACTCAGAAACGGCTGAACCGATTTTCTTGAAATTTTCACAGATGGTGCATAATGATCCCTTGGTGAAACTAGGGTACTACATTTTTTGATATCTGAAGGGATGCGGACCCTCCCCTTTACCACAATTTTCAGAAACGCCAGATCTCGGAGATGGGTGGTGCGATTTAAGCAAAATTTTGTGTGCACTCTTATAGTAACCTACAAACAAAAATTTTATATCTAATTTTCGGATGGGGTACCCTGGGGGGCGCCCCTCCCTCAAAACCTACCAAATATACATATACACCAATCTCGACAATATGGGACTCAAATGAAAGGTATGTAGGATAAGAAAACGTATCTGATATCCAATTGTCGGACCAAGTGCTAGGGGGACCACCCCAAACCCCAAAACACCCCTAAATTGGACATATTTACCGACCATGGCAATATGGGACTCAAATGAAAGGTATTTGCGAGTAGAATACGAATCTGATATCCAAATGTGGGACCACGTTTCTGGGGGTCCACCCTTTCCCAAAACACCCCCCAAACAGGACTAATTTACTTACCATGGGAATATGGGGCTTAAATAAAAGGTATTTGGGTGTAGAACATGAATCTGATATCCAGATGTGGGACCAAGTCTTTGGGGTGCCACCTCTCACCAAAAACATCCCCCAAAGGGGACAAATTTACGTCCAAAGGAATATGGGGCTCAAATGAATGGTCTTTGGGAGTAAAGCACGAATTTGATATTAATATTCGGGAAAAGTGTCTATGGGGCCACGCCACACCCAAAACACCACCCAAATAGTAAGTATTTTCTGACTATTACAATATGAGGCTCATATGAGAGAGTTTTTAGAGTAGATCACGAATCCGATATATATTTTCAAGGCCAAATCACTGAGTGGCCGCCCATCTCCCAAAACACCCCCCAAACCGGTCATGTTTGCCGACTATGGAAATATGGGGCTCAAATTAAAGATATTTTGGAGTAGACAACGTATCTGATATCAACATTAGGGACCAACTGTCAAGGGACGTCCCACCACCATAACAACCTCACCACGACAATTTGGGTCTTAAAGAGAGTGGAACTAAATATTCATAGTTTTTAGGGCCAATACCACAAATTGGACATATTTGCCGACTTTGATATTGAATTTGATATCCAATTTTGAAGACAATGGCAATATGGGGTTCAAATAAATCACATATAGATATATGAGAATAGAGCACGTTCCTGATATATTTTTAGGTCTTAGTGTTTGGGGGACCACCCCACTCTCCAAAACACCCCTAAATCGGGCATATTTACCGACTATGACAATGTGTGGCTTAAATGAAAAGTATTGGGGGGTAGACCTAGAATTGATACCCATTTTCGGGACCAATTTTCTGGGGGTCTACCCCTTTCCCAAAATACCCCGCAAACAGCAATTTTTTAGTGACCATCGCAATATGGGACTCAAACAAAGGTATTTGGGATAGAATACAAATTTGATATCCAAATGTAGGACCATGTATTTAGGGCATCATCCCTTCCCCAAAACACTGCCCAAAGGGAAAATATTTTTCGACCATGCCAATATGTGGCTCAAATGAAAGGTATTTGAGATTAGAAAACGAACTTGATAACCTATTTTGGGGCCGCCTCATCCTGTAAACTCCTCTTAAGCCAATTGCATTATGGGGTTTAAATAAATGGTATTTGAGAGAAGAGCACAATGCTGAAATTTTTTCAGGGCCAAGTATCTGGGGGACCACCTCTCCCCCGAAAACACCACTTAATCAACCAGCATGAGAATATCAGGCTGAAATGAGGTATTGGGTTGCCCAAAAAGTAATTGCGGATTTTTCATATAGTCGGCGTTGACAAATTTTTTCACAGCTTGCGACTCTGTAATTGCATTCTTTATTCTGTCAGTTATCAGCTGTTACTTTTACCTTGCTTTAGAAAAAATGATTAAAATTCATTCTAAGTTTTATTAAATATGCATTTACTTTCTTTTAAAAAATCCGCAATTACTTTTTGGGCAACCCAATATTTTAAGAATGGAGTACACCTTATATCCAAACTTAAATTCGTTGACCAATTAAGATCATATGGGATTCAGGCTTAAGGCACTTATATTGTTAAACTGTCAGTCAAGTGAAATATTATTTTCGTAACATGGCATTTCACTAAAAGATCTTTAATTGTCGAAAATAAATATTCCAAGGAAACTTTTGTTCCATATAAAGTTAAAGAAGGCACAGCGGAGCGGGCCCGGGTCAGCTAGTTTGTGTATAAAGTACAAGTCGCAATTTACACTCGATCGATTTCAAAGCCACCCTTTCTTGTTTTGTTTTGTATTAGACCCATCCTAAACTTCAATATACTTTTAAATTGATTCTATTGTAGTTTAAGCTTGAAATCATTTTGTATAGCTCAGTAGAAATGTTTAATCCTCTCTCACAAATATGGCGTCCATTTGAAATTGTGAACGATATAAATCACATTTGTTGTTAGCTCATACAAATGCTGGCATGCTTTCAAGTGAATAGTCAGTTACTACTCAATGCACATTCCCTTGCATCCTGTTGCAATATTTCGAAATCCACATACGCAATTGAAATTCCCTTAAACCAAGCGTCAGAGTAGTAGCTGCGCACATACACACACACACACATTCTCGTCAAAAACTATTTCATTGCTATTTGCGACATATGGCCTTGGCCATGCTCGCGCGTGTGTGTTTGTGTGTATGTGTAATTTGGCGTTCGTCTGCAATTGTGGGTGTGGCACAGGCGTGTTTGTTTGCGTGCTGGAGTGTTTGTGATAAATGTCAATTATATGTGACTGTGTTCCATTCCATTTCTATTTATTAGACCATGAAATGGTCTTCAGCAGCAGCAACTTAAATGACAATAACAGCAACAACTACAACAACATCGGTAGTTCTCTGCTAATCACAGTCATAACAACAAAAACAATATGTATTTAGATAGCATTTTTGTGTGGTGGAAACGTGTTCGCCATGCATCACAACTAAGGAAGGTCATTTCTCCCATGGTTTTAGTCAACAATATTATTTCACAGATTGCATACACGTTATTCGCTCAATTAAGTGTGTGCGTGCGTGTGCGTGTTTTTGGGAAGAGGATGTGTCTGCACGAGTGTCCTTTGTTCAGTTTGACTTATTTCGGTATTTATGAGACAAACGAATAACGCGATTTATTATTTTCCACGTGCATAGAATTTCCTGCAGTGTCTGAGAGCCAAGCAGTAGGGATAGCCAAATTTATGTGCCTACGTCAGTTATTGATTAGCCATTATCAAATTAAGACATACGTTCTCTTGTATTGAGTAGCACAAACAGCTTGTGTCATAAAATATTTACTACCTTTTTATACAGACAAATTATATGTTTACAATAATCATTGAGATAAAATAAACCAGCTTCAATGGCTGTTAACGTACACCTGCTTCCTTACGTTCAATAAATTTTATTTATTGGGGTCAATGATTCATTTGTTTTGGCGTTTTACTTTCTGCGTTGTTTGCAATTTGGACTTGTACCAGAACTTTTATAAATGTCTAAGCAGCCAGCAGTGGGGCAGAAAAAAAAGTTGATTTGCACTCGCAATTTAGCAGAAAAAGGATTTTTTGTAGAAAAATGTATCTAAAAACGTTATGCTTGCCTAACTTTTGAAGTGTTTTCATTGCAATGCTAGTCTTATAATGAAAGCAATGGGCTTAATGGTCTACACCTGGGCAATATCTTGTCGAAATCCCAAAAAGATGTTAATCTTCTTATATATAACATGTAAAAATGTGCCAAGTTCGGCCGGGCCGACTCTTATGAGGGTATATAAGATGAATTGCATTTCTCATTGCCACGGTATCTCTTCTTGGGCAAACAAAGGATAAACGAAAAGAATTGCTATGTTATTGGAACAATCGCAAGTTATGGTTCATTTCGAGCCATAATTGAACTGAATATTGGAGACCATAGTAGAAGTCATTGTGTAAAATTTTAGTCAAATCTAGTAAGAATGGCGCGCTATAGGGGCTGAAGAAGTTAAATACGGAGATCGGTTTATAGGAGAGCTGCATTAGGCTATTAACCGGCTCATGCCATATTCGACTGGTATGTTAAAGGTCATAAGAGAAGCCGTTGTACAAAATTTCAGCCAAATCGGATAATAATTGCGCCCTCCAGAGGCTCAAGAAGTCAAGACCCCAGATCGGTTTATATGGCAGCTATATCAGGTTATGGACCGATTTGAACTATTCTTAGCACAGTTGTTTAAAGTAATAACAAGACCCTTCATGCAAAATTTCAGCCAAATCGTATAGGAATTGCGTCCTCTAGTGGCTCAAGAAGTCAAGACCCCAGATCGGTTTATAAGGCAGCTATATCAGGTTATAGACCGATTTGAACTATTCTTAGCACAGTTGTTTAAAGTAATAATAAACCCCTTCATGCAAAATTTCAGCCAGATCGGATAATAATTGCGCCCTCTAGTGGCTCAAGAAGTCAAGACCCCAGATCGGTTTATATGGCAGCTATATCAGGTTGTGAACCGATTTGAACTATTCTTAGCACAGTTGTTGAAAGTCATACCAAAACACCTCACATAAAATTTCAGCCAGATCGGATAGTAATTGCTTCCTGTATTGGCTCAAGAAGTCAAGACCCCAGATCGGTTTACATGGCAGATATATCAGGTTATAGACCGATTTGAACTATTCTTAGCTCAGTTGCTTAAAGTAATAACAAACCCCTTCATGCAAAATTTCAGCTAAATCGGATAATAATTGCGGCCTCTAGTGGCTCAAAAAGTCAAGACCCCAGATCGGTTTACATGGCAGGTATATCAGGTTATAGACCGATTTGAACTATTCTTAGCACAGTTGTTTAAAGTAATAACAAGACCCTTCATGCAAAATTTCAGCCAGATCGGATAGTAATTGCGTCCTCTAGTGGCTCAAGAAGTCAAGACCCGAGATCGGTTTATATAGCAGCTATATCAGGTTATGGACCGAGTTGAACTATTCTTAGCACATTTGTTGAAAGTCATAACAAAACACCTCATGATAAATGTCAGCCAAATCGGATAATAATTGTGTCCTCTAGCGGCTCAAGAAGTCAAGATCCCAGATCGGTTTATATGGCAGCTATTTCAAAACGTGGACCGATATAGCCAATTTACAATACCATCCGACCTACACTAATAAGAAGTATATGTGCAAAATTTCTAGCAGCTAGCTTTACTTCTTCGAAAGTTAGCGTGATTTCGACAGACAGGCGGACGGACGGTCGAACGAACGGACAGACGGACGGACATGGCTAGTTCGACTTAAAATGTCATGACGATCAAGAATATATATACTTTAGGGGGTCTTAGACGAATATTTCGAGGTGTTACAAACAGAATGACGAAATTAGAATACCCCCATCCTATGGTGGAGAGTATAAAAATCAATTTGTGTTTGTTTGTTTGTGCGTTCCTTATAGACTCAAAAACGGCTAAACCGATTTTCTTGAAATTTTCACAGATGGTGCAAAAAGTGGTGAAAATAGGGTACTACCTTTTTTGACATCTGAAGGAGGGTGGGGGACCCTCCCTTACCCTAATTTTCTGAAATACCAGATCTCGGAGGTGGGTGGTTCGATTTTTGTGTGCTCTCTCTTGGTAACCTAAAAACAAAAATTCGGTATCCAAATTTCGGATAGGGTACCTAGGGGGACCGCCCCACCCCCCAAACATTCTAAATGTATATATAAACCAATCACAACAATATGGGACTCAAATGAAAGGTATTTAAGATAAGAAAATATATCTCATATCCAAGTGTCGGACCGGGTGTTTGGGGGACCACCCCAACACCCACAACATCCCTAAATCGGGCATATTTACCGACCACGGCAATATGGGACTCAAATGAAAGGTATTTGCGAGTATAATACGAATCAGATATCCAAATGTGAGACCAAGTTTCTGGGGGTCCACCCCTTCCCCAAAACACCCCCCAAACTTGACATATTTACTGACCATGACAATATGGGGCTTAATTAAAAGCTATTTGAGTGTAGAATACGAATCTGATATCCAAATGTGCGACCAAGTGTTTTGGGGGCCGTCCCTCCTCAGATATATGCCCCAAAGAGGACAAATTTACGACCCTATCAATATGGGGCTCAAATGAAAGGTCTTTGGGAGTTTATGACGAATCTTATATCAATATTCGGGGGAAGGTGTCTATGGGGCCACCCCACTCGCATAACACCACTTAAATAGGAAGTATTTACTGACCATTGCAATATGGGGCTCAAATAAGAAGTATTTTAGAGTAGGACACGAATCTGATATATATTTTCAAGGCCGAGTCAATGAGTGGCCGACCCATTCCACAAAACACCCTCCAAAACGGACACGTTTGCCGACTATGGAAATACGGGACTCAAATGAAAAGTATTTGGGAGTAGACCATGAATGTGATTTCAACATTCGGGACCAACTGTCTTAAGGACCTCCCTCAAAGGATAATTTTGTTCCATATAAAGTAAAAGAAGGCGCAGAGAAGCGGGCCTGTTCAGCTAGTATCATACAAAAAGAATTTGTCTCTAGAAAAAAAATTCACTAAAATATTGTCTTTAGCGTTTTTTTTTATTGTCTTTAGCGTTTTTTTCGGTTCTGTGTTGTCAAAGTGGCGCTGAGGCTAAAGCAGCTAGGCATGCTGAAGGAAGACGGGTAGGACCATAGATCTACTCATGATACGGTACAAGGCGAGGATTGATTGAAGAAGTTCCCAGACTGAAGAAGTTCCTAGCGTCTTTTTGGTTTGAAATCGCATGCAGTCCATTGAAGTCTTTTTTCGGCTCTGTGTTGTCAAAGTGGCACTCTGGCTGAAGGAGCTCGGCATGATGAAGGAGCACGGGTAGGGCCATAAATCAATTCATGGTACTATACAAAGCGGAGGATTGATTGAAGAACTTCCTGTAGACTGTAGAACTTCCCAGACTATGTGGCACCGAGACCGCTTCGTGATAACACTTTTAGGATCACCTTTCCAAAAAGTGGTGATTGAAGGCGAATGCTATGTTTGAGGACGATGCGACTTCTTTCTTTGTTGATGGCTCTTTGCTACAGTCAGGGATGGGATTAGGGGCTTAAAAGCGAATATAGTCCATTGAGGACTTTTTTGGTTTTGTGTTCAAATTGACATTCACGCTGAAGGAGGCATTCTGAAGGAGGACGGGTAGGGCCACAGATCCATTCAAGATACCATACAAGCTTAGGATCAACTGAATAAGTTACCAGACTACGTGGCATCAAGACCGCTTCACGACAACTTCTTCAGACCATCCCCTTTCCTGAAAGAGGGGATTGGAAGACGGATGCTATGTTTGAAGCATCGTCTTCGTCTTTCCACTTCATTGATAACTCCTTGACAGAATCAGGGAAGGGATTGGGGGTCTCCTCCAAACCACTCAATATATGATGCTATGTCGCAGCGTCTACCAGACGAGTGTTGGGACTTTCGATTTTTAGGCAAAAATTTGTCCAATTGTGACAGCGGTTTGGTTTTTGTGTTGTTAAATTGACATTCAGGCTGAAGGAGGCATTCTGAAGGAGGACGACAACTCTTTCAGACCAGCCCCTTTCCTGAAAGAGGGGATTGGAAGACGGATGCTATGTTTAAAGCATCGTTTTCGAAATCCTGCTTTATTGATGACTCCTTGACAGAGTGAAGGACGGGATTGGGGGTTTCCTCTAAACCACTCTATATATGTCGCTATGTCGCTGCGACTATCGGACGAATGTTGAGACTTTCGACTTTCACGCAGAAATCTGTGCCATTGTGGCAGCGGTTTCGGTTTTGTGTTGTCAAATTGACATTCAGGCTGAAGGAGATCGGCATGCTTAAGAAGGACGGGTAGGGCCATAGATCCATTCAATATACTATACAAGCTGAGGAGTAAGTGAAAATTAAGTGTGTAGGGTATCAAAAGACCAGCTTTGTCCGACTTTAGTCCGGCCTTACCTATTATGTACCACAGTGGTGGTTTAGGGCATAAAAACAAGGAGTTTACCACCCTGTGAACTTTTTATACCCTCCACCATAGAATGGGGGGTATACTAATTTCGTCATTCTGTTTGTAACTACTCGAAATATTCGTCTGAGACCCCATAAGGTCTGAGACCCCAAATGTCGATCTAGCCATGTCCATCCGTCCGTCTGTCTGTCAAAAGCACGCTAACTTTCGAAGGAGTAAAGCTAGCCGCTTGAAATATTGCACAAATACTTTTTATTAGTGCAGGTCGGTTGGTTTTGTAAATGGGCCATATCGGTACATGTTTTGATATAGCTGCCATATAAACCGATCTTGGGTCTTGACTTCTTGAGCCTCTAGAGGGCGCGATTCTTATCCGATTTGAATGAAATTTTGCACGAAGTATTTCATTATGATATCCAGCAAGTGTGCCAAGTATGGTTCAAATCGGTCTATGTTCTCATATAGCTGCCATATAAACCGATCTTGGGTCTTGACTTCTTGAGCCTCTAGAGTGCGCAGTTCTTATCCGATTGTAATGAAATTTTGCACGTCGAGTTTTGTTATGATACCAAATAACTGTGCCAAATATGGTTCAAATTGGTCCATAACCTGATATAGCTGCCATATAAACCGATCTTGGGTCTTGACTTCTTGAGCCTATAGGGGGCGCAATTCTTATCCGATTTGAATGAATTTTTGCACGACGTGTTTTGTTATGATATCCAACAAATGTGCCAAGTATAGTTAAAATCGGTCCATAACCTGATATAGCTGTCATGTAAACCGATCTTGGGTCTTGACTTCTTGAGACTCTAGAGGGCGCAATTCCTATTCGATTTGGCTGAAATTTTGTATGACGTATTTTATTTCTACTTTCAAAAACTGTGTTAAATAAGGTTCAAATCGGTCCATAACCTGATATACTGCCATATAAACCGATCTTGGGTCTAGACTTCTTGAGCTTCTAGAGGGCGCAATTCCTATCCGATTTGAATGAATTTTTGCACGAAGTATTCTGTTATGATATCAAACAATTGTGCCAAGTATGGTTCAAATCGGTCCATAACCTGATATAGCTGTCATATAAACCGATCTTGGGTCTTGACTTCTTGAGCCGCTAGAGGGCGCAATTCTGATCCGATTTGACTGAAATTTTGCACGACGTGTTTTGTTATGATATCCAACAACAGTATGGTTCAAATCGGTCTATAACCTGATATAGCTGTCACATAAACCGATCCTGGGTCTTGACTTCTTGAGCCTCTATAGGGCGCAATTCTTATCCGATTGGAATGAAATTTTGCACGTCGTGTTCTGTTATGATATCTAACAACTGTGCCAAGTATGGTTCAAATCGGTCCATAACCTGAAATAGCTGCCATATAAACCGATCTTGGGTCTTGACTTCTTGAGCTTTTAGAGGGCGCAATTCACATCCGATTGGAATGAAATTTTGCACGACGTGTTTTGTTATGACTTCCAACAACTGTACTGAGTATGGTTTAAATCGGTTCATTACCCGATATAGCTGTCATATAAACCGATCATGGGTCTTGACTTCTTGAGCCACCAGAGGGCGCAATTCCTATCCGATTTGCCTGAAATTTTGTACGAGGTATTCCATTATGATATCCAACAACTGTGCCAAGTACGGTTCAAATGGGTTTATAACTCGATATAGCTGTCATATAAACCGATCTTGGGTCTTGACTTCTTGAGCCACTAGAGGGCGCAATTCCTATTCGATTATAATGAATTTTTGCACGAAGTATTCTCTTATGATATCAAACATCTGTGCCAAGTATGGTTCAAATCGGTTCATAACCCAATGTAGCTGCCATATAAACCGATCTGGGATCTTGACATCTTGAGCCTTTAGAGGTCGCAATTATTATCCGATTTGCCTGAAATTTTGTACGACGGTTCCTCTCATGACCATCAACATACGTGTTTATTATGGTCTGAATCGGTCTATAGCCCGATACAGCTCCCATATAAATCGATCTCTCTATTTTACTTCTTGAGCCTCTAGAGGGCGCAATTCTTATCCGATTTGGCTGAAATTTTACACACGTCTCCAACATATATTTAATTGTGGTCCAAACCGGACCATATCTTGTTTGTTTTATTTCCCTTGCCTTACATTATGCCTAATGGTCAGATTGAGGCTGATTAGGTACAATTTTATGACTTCAAAATGGCAATTTCTAAAAAAAGAAATTCATTTAACAAAACCGCACAGACATTTTATTTATTAATGACCATTTCCCTTATACACACACAAAAACTTTTTTTCTACCAAAATTTAAAATACTAATCTGGAAAATTTATTTGTCTTTTTCTCTTTGCAGGATATTTAATGACAACGATAATTACAAAACGCTTAATGTAGACTGTTATTTCGATATACCTACAACATACCTAATAACAAACATATTAAACATCTATACATATATATACATATATATGAATATATGTATTGTAACTAAAAATTATATACTTTTGTACATACATTTGTATCAAAACAACAACAAAGAAGACAAAAACGACACAAAACTTCCTTTTAATAATTCCTAAAACTTTATATACCTCAAAAATCCCTCAAAACACCACAACAATAACAAAAACAAACGTTAGCCCAAATTTAAGCCAAGGCTGAGAACAATTGAGAATTTCTTGAAGAAAAAAAAAATCAAAAAATATAACAAGTTCTACAACAGCAATCTAAATACCCCCCAGTCCAGCAGGTACTGGTCATCTGGGGGCCGCCATCACCGAGTGTTGTGGCCCAGTCCACCCCCCGTCATTTAAATTAAAAATTATGCTGGGCAACGACATTGACGACGTTAACATTAAACCCACCGCGGGCATTTTGGGTACGGCAGCATTTCTGGATGTCAGACAATATTTCAACACTGAACGTGACCTTGTCGGCCTGCGCACTTATGGCTTTGTCATCAATGACACATTTCTTTTGGCTGATTATGAGGAGACCACCATCAATGCGAAGGATGCCGCCGCTGCAGCAGCAGCTGCTGCCACCTCCAATGGTGGCCTAAGCGGATTTGATTTGAATAACAATAATTTGATAATCTTCAATCGAAGTGGTCTGCTCATGAACGAGAGCAACAATGACAGCAACACATTCCTAATTAGCACCTATAATGGAGTACCGGGAATTCTTGGCGGTTTGGATGCCAATGCCAGTCTTGGCCTGCCACTGCCCGAGGATGTGGTGGTGCTATTGAAAATGATCACCATGTCTGTTGTATTGGGTCTTATGATACTTATCACCATCATCGGTAAGTAGTGTAGCATTTTAAGTGATTGTAGGTGCATAACGAAGAGAAGTGGAATGAAAGTGGTATTAGTTATTGCTATGAATATTAATGTCAGGCTTAACCCTAAATACCTATCATAGTTTCTAATTGTAAGCTATTACAGAAGTCAGCAGTTTCAAATTTTAAAGAAAACAAGTAAGCGAACTAACAAACCTTTTAAAGAACTTTTTAGATGAAACCAACAGATCGTTTACTATCAAACTAGACCTATTTCGGGACCTATAGAAGCTAAGCTTGTGGGTATTGGGGGGCACGACTCTTCATCGCATATTAAAATTGAAGTCTATCAGTCTAATATTCATAATTCCAAGGAGTAAGTAGTCAAATCGGATGATTGGTTTATATAGGGTCCTTATGGTCCCGCTAGATCCATTGGAAGATCTCTTTGGACCATATTTTGTCAGAGTTTTCAAAGGCATAACTGTGCCTTAGTATACCCCTCCACCATAGGAGGGAGGTATACTAATTTTGTCATTCTCTTTGTAACTCCTCGAAATATTTGTCTAAGACCAAAAAGTTTATATATTCTTGATAGTCAAGACATTTTTAGTCGATCTAGCCTTGTCCGTCTGTCCGTCCGTCTGTCCGTCCATCTGTCCGTCCGTCTGTCCGTCCGTCTGTCCGTCCGTCTGTCCTCCGTCTGTCCTCCGTCTGTCCTCCGTCTGTCCTCCGTCTGTCCGTCCGTCTGTCCGTCCGTCTGTCTATCCGTCCGTCTGTCCTTCCGCCTGTCCGTCCGTCTGTCTGTCCGTCCGTCCGCCTGTCTGTCCATCCGTCTGTCCATCCGTCCGTCCGTCCGTCTGTCCGTCCGTGCGTCTGTCTGTTTGTTCGTCCATCTGTCCGTCCGTCTGTCCGTCCTTCCGTCTGCCTGTCCTTCCGCCTGTCTGTACGCCTGTCTGTCCGTCCGTCCGTCTGTCCGTTCGTCTGTCTGTCCGTCCGTCCTCCATCTATTCGTCCGTCCGCCTGTCCGTCCGTCTGTCAGTCCGTCTGTTCGTCCGTCTCTCCGGCCGTTTGTCTGTTCGTCCATCTTTCCGTTCGTCTGTCCGTCTTCCCGTCAGTCTGTCCGTCCATCGTCTCTCCGTCCGTTTGTCTGTTGGTCCATCTGTCCGATCATCTGTCCGTCTTCCAGTCAGTCTGTCCGGCTGTCTGTCTGCCTGTCCTTCCGTCTGTCCGTCCGTCTGTCTGTCTGTCCCTCCGTTCGTCTGTCCGTCCGTCCGTCCGTCCGTGTGTGTGTTCGATTATCCGTCCGTGTGTTCATTTGTCCGCTTGTCCGTCTGTCCGCTTGTCCGTCTGTACGTCCGTCTGTTCGTCCGTCTATCCGTCCATCCATCTGTCCGTCCGTGTGTCCGTCCGTGTGTCCGTCCGTGTGTCTGTCCGTCTGTCCGTCCGGCTGTCCGTCCGCCCGTGTGTCTGTCGAAAGCACGCTAACTTTCGAAGCGGTAAAGCTAGCCGCTTGAAATTTTGCACAAATAATTCTTACTAGTGTAGGTCGATTGGGATTTTAAATGAGCCATATCGGTCCATGTTTTGATATAGCTGCCATACAAACCAATCTGGGATCTTGACTTCTTGAGCTTCTAGAGGGCGCAATTTTTATCCGATTGAGCTGAAATTTTGCACATATCGTTTTAGTATGACACCCAACAACTATGCTAATTTTGGTTGCAATTGGTTCATAATCTGGTATGGCTGTCATATAAACCGATCTGGGGTCTTCATTTCTGGAGCATCTAGAGGGCGCAATCCCCATTCGATTTAGCTGAAATTTTGCATGACGTGTTTCGCTATGACTTCCAACAACTGTGCTTAGTATGGTTCAAATCGGTCCATAACCTGATATAGTTGCCGTAAAAACCGATCTTGTGTCTTGACTTCTTGAGCCACTAGAGGGCGCAGTTCTTATCCGATTAGGCTGAAATTTTGCATGACTTGTGTCGTTATGACTTCCAATAACTGTGGCAAATATGGTTCTCATTGGTCTATAACCTGATAAAGCTGCCATATAAACCGATCGGTATAAACCGATCTTGAGTCTTGACTTCTTGAGCCACTAGAGGGCGCAATCCCCATTCGATTTGGCTGAAATTTTGCATGACGTGTTTCGTTATGACTTCCAACAACTGTGGCAAATATGGTTCTAATCGGTCCATAACCCGATATAGGTGCCATAAATACCGATCTGGTATATTTTCTTCTTCAGCCTCTAGGGGGCGCAATTATTTTACGATTTGGCTGAAATTTTGCATGAGGTGTTTTGTTATGACTTCAAATTACTGTGGAAAATATGGTTCAAATCGGTCCATAACTTGATATAGTTGCCATATAAATCGATCTGGGATCTTGACTTCTTCAGCCTCTAGGGGGCTCAATTATATTTCGATTTAAGTGAAATTTTGTACAACTGCTTCTCCCATGACTTTCAACATGGGTGTCAAATATGGTCTGAATCGGTTATAGCCTGATACACCTCCCCTATAAACCAATCTCACTGTTTTAGTTCTTGAGCCCCTAAAGGGCGCAAATTCCAAAAAAAAAAAAATTTAAAAATTTTCACATTTTTTAATTTCCGAGGATAGGATCTTCCTAAGCCGAGAGACCTCTGATATATCCTCCACGGAGCTGCCTTTCTCAGCTCGTCCTTGTATTTTCTTAGCTCAACCTTATGGACTCTCGAAACGTGTGGTGCCCTTATTGCTTGCTCCCTGTTAAAGAGTTTTCTGTAGTCGTTTCTTAGACCAACCAGTTCTGAGGTCTACTCGATCTTAGGATCTTTCGCACCAAGCCTCTCATTAAACCTGAGAGCCGGCTAGTAAAGGTCTGTGTTATGCTATTTTGTTATCTGGATTTAACAACATTTACTGTGATTCGTTTCAGTGAGCCCACCCGACAGACAACTTTATGATTCACATATTTATTGATTGCAATATGGAACGTCTGGCCTACATCAAAGTTAATTATGGGTTAAATCAGGTTGACACGCCACAATCATTCCTATACGAGGTGTATTCCTGCCTTACCAATTAATTTTTGAATATTAAATAATAGCACTTTAATGCTAACTTGCCTTCTAAACGGGTTTTCCCCACCAATTGTTGGTCGTCGTTGCCAGCTATCATGTGATTGTTTCAACATTCAATAGGTTGGAGGACACTTGATTATACTAAAGGGTGATTTTTTTGAGGTTAGGATTTTCATGCATTAGTATTTGACAGATCACGTGGGATTTTAGACATGGTGTCAAAGAGAAAGATGCTCAGTATGCTTTGACATTTCATCATGAATAGACTTACTAACGAGCAACGCTTGCAAATCATTTTCAGTGAATGGGCCCTAGAAAAGTTGGCAGAAAATCCGCTTTTTTATCGACAAATTTTGTTCAGCGATGAGGCTCATTTCTGGTTGAATGGCTACGTAAATAAGCAAAATTGCCGCAATTGGAGTGAAGAGCAACCAGAAGCCGTTCAAGAACTGCCCATGCATCCCGAAAAATGCACTGTTTGGTGTGGTTTGTACGCTGGTGGAATCATTGGACCGTATTTTTTCAAAGATGCTGTTGGACGCAACGTTACGGTGAATGAACACATTTCGAACCGAACACTGATTTTGGTAATAAAATTCAATGATTTGCAAGCGTTGCTCGTTAGTAAGTCTATTCATGATGAAATGTCAAAGCATACTGAGCATCTTTCTCTTTGACACCATGTCTGAAATCCCACGTGATCTGTCAAATACTAATGCATGAAAATCCTAACCTCAAAAAAATCACCCTTTAAAAGCTCTACTCGTACATTGTAGCTGCCCAAGTGTCATATGAAAAAGATTACAGTTGGTGCTTAGGAAGAATGACACAGTGATTTCAAATGGTTTGATTGATGGTTCAGGGGTTTGGGGGCATATCTAAATGCAAAATGTGGGTTTAGGGGAAGGGGTGATGCCCGAAATACATGGTCCTAAATTTGGATATCAAATTCGTATTCAATTCCCAAATACCTTTATTTGAGCCCCATATTGCGATGGTCACTAAACAATTGCTGTTTGTAGGGTATGTTGGGAAAGAGGTAGACCCCCAAAAAATTGGTCCCAAAAATGGGTATCACTTCTTGCTCTACCCCCCAATGCCTTTCATTTAAGCTCCACTTTGACATGGTCGGTAAATATAGGGGTGGTCTCCCAAACACTAAGCCCGGAAAATATATCAGCAACATGCTCTATTCTCATATATCTGTATATCATTTATTTGAACCCCACATTGCCATTGCCCTCAAAATTGGATATCAAATTCGTTTTCTAATCTCATTTAAACTCCTTATTGCAAAAGTCAGCAAATATGTGCGGTTTGGGGTATTGGCCCTAAAAACTATGAATATTTAGTTCCACTCTCTTTAAGACCCAAATTGTCTTGGTAAGCAAATACGTCCTATTTGAGGGTTGTTATGGTGGTGGAACGTCCGTTAGACAGTTGGCCCCTAATGATGATATCAGATACATGGTCTACTCCAAAATAACTTTAATTTGATAGTCGGCAAACATGACCAGCTTGGGGGGTGTTTTGGGGAATGGGCGGCCACTCAGTGATTTGGCCTTGATAATATACATCGGAATTGTGTTGCACTCTAATAGCGCTCTTATTTGAGCCTCATATTGCAATTGTCAGAAAATACTTACTATTTGGGTGGTGTTTTGGGTGTGGCGTGGCCCCATAGACACTTTTCCCGAATATTGATATCAAATTCGTGCTTTACTCCCAAAGACCTTTCATTTGGGTCCCATATTGCTATGGTCGTAAATTTGTCCCCTTTGGGGGATGTTTTAGGGGAGAGACGGGCGGCCCCCCAAACACTTGATCCCATATTTGTATATCAGATTCGTATTCTACATTCAAATACCTTTTATTTAAGCCCCATATTCCCATGGTCACTAAATAAGTCCTGTTTGGGGGGTGTTTTGGCAAAGGGGTGGACCCCCAAAAACATTCTCCCATATTTGGATATCAGATTCGTATTCTACTCGCAAATACCTTTCATTTGAGTCCCATATTGCCATAGTCGGTAAATATGTCCGATTTAGGGGTGTTTTGGGGCTTGGGGTGGTCCCCCTAGCACTTGGTCCAACAATTGGATATCAGATACGTTTTCTTATTCTAAATACCTTTCATTTGAGTCCCATATTGTCGTGATTGGTCTAAATATATGTTTGGTAGGTTTTAGGGAGGGGCAGCCCCCTAGGGACCCTATCCGAGGGCACACAAAATTTAGCTTAAATCGCAACACCAATCTCCGAGATCTGTCGTTTCTGAAAATTAGGATAAGGGGGAGGGTCCGCCCCTCCCTTCAGATATCAAAAAATGTAGTACTCTATTTTCACCATGGGGTCTTTATGCACCATCTGTAGACAGACAGACAGACGGACACAGCTAAATCGAATCAGAAAGTGATTCTAAGTCGATCGGTATGGGTCTATCTCTCTTCCGTTTGGGTGTTGCAAACAAATTCACCAAGTGTGGTACAGGGTATTGTACCACAGTAGTGGTGTAGGGTATAAATATGCCATGTGAGAACGGGTGGAGATAACTTGGGTTAGGTTAAAGTGGCAGTCTGCCATCAGACTCACTTAGACTGTTTCGTCCATTGTGATACCACAGTAACAGGAGAAAAAAAAAATGCTCTCTAGTTCCTACCGTTGAACTCTTCAGAACGCTTTAAAAACCCAAATTTGCTATAACAGACAAGTTCTCAAAGAAGTAAGAACCTAAAGTGATACTCCTTTTGACTGACAGTGCGAGTTACACACACAACAGATGTTCCAAATTTCTACTTCCTCAATGTCCTCTCAGCTTCAGCAAAAGTCGTTACTGGCAACCTTAAGTCTGCCAGCATGATTTCCAATCTACTTCCTCGATGTCCTCTCAGCTTCAGCAAAAGTCGTTACTGGCAACCTTTAGTCTGCCAGCATGATTTCCAATCTACTTCCTCGATGTCCTCTCAGCTTCAGCAAAAGTCGTTACTGGCAACCTTTAGTCTGCCAGCATGTTTTCCGATCAGTGCGAGTCACACACACAGCAGATGTTCCAAATGTCTACTTCCTCGATGTCCTCTCAGCTTCAGCAAAAGTCGTTACTGGGAAGCTTTAGTCTGCCAGCATGTTTTCCGATCGACTTCCTCGATGTCCTCTCAGCTTTAACAAAAGTCGTTACTGGCAATCTTTAGTCTGCCAGCATGTTTTCCGATCGACTTCCTCGATGTCCTCTCAGCTTCAGCTAAATTCGTTACTGGCAACCTTTAGTCTGCCAGCATGTTTTCCAATCACGCAGTGACCTGTCATGACGGCCACAATGACTGAGACGTCTGTTCCCGCCAGTGATCTGCGACATTCAAGGGCAGTTTTTGAATTCAGAAATACGTTCTCCTTGAATTTAATGGCTGCCTGGCTATCAGAGGCGATATTTATGCCAATCGTCGTTATGACGTTATATCTTAGCCATGCCAGCACTTTTTTAATCGCAAGTATCTCCGCTTGATACACACTGCAGTGGTCGGGTAGCCTTTTCTATATGACCACTTCTAGTTTTTTTTTTCAAAGCCCACCTGGTCGTCTAGTTTGGAACCATCCGTATGGAAGTCTATGTAACTTCTATTGCCAGGAATATCGTAGTTCCAATCAGTTCTATCTATGCTTAGGATCCGATTGAGTATTGAACAGCAAGTGGACTTTTGAAGCGCCGTCCACCAGCCTGCAACACCATATAGCATTATAGTCTGACGACTGCAGTATATACCCAGTGCATGGCAAGCGGTCTAAACCCCCAACTTTTGCCATTGGCTCTCTTGCAGGTGTATAGGTCAAGAGTTGCCTTTTTTACCAGGTATTTTGCGCTTTCAGTAAATGGAGCATTCTCTGCTCCCAAGAAAACAGGTGTTACTGTAGCCAACTTGTATCTCCTGCTGAAAAGATCTGCCACCTTCGAGACCACTTACGGCAGCTCACTTTGCTCTGGTACGTAGAGCTTCCTGAAGTATATCTCTGAGAGTACTGGTAGACATATCTCTTAAAATTTGGAATGGTTAGAGCTGAAGTGTTAGCGAGATCGTGTGCAAAATTTTAAGTCCCTAGGTTGTCCGGACGCTTTTTGGCAGGCCCCTAAAATTGGTCTCCCCGGTTTTTCGAAAAATTATTTGAGCTGCCAAATCTTTGTTTGTGGTCTTTTTTTTTTTCTTTAAAAAAACGTACTCTCAGTTCCCACCCAGTCCATTTTGAATTTAATTATTGCCCCCATAACCACTGTTTTTGTGCGCGTGTTCCTGAAAGAACGATAACTGTTTTGGAGGGTGCTTAGACCTTTTAATTTGCTTTCATTTTCAGTCTATAGCGTCTGACTGATGACATTTGAAAATCACAACGACATCAGCAGCAGCAGCGGCAAGAACAACAACAACAACTACACCTTCAATTTCCCTTTGTTTGTCATTTCTCACATTTATAACGCTCTTAAAGTTCGTTTTTTTATTTCACATCTCACTTCACACCGATGACAATAGAAGAGGAACGATTCGCAAGCGGGAAATAGAAAAACAAATACTAACAGCACTCAAAAGAACGTCAATGTGTATTCGTTCTAATTGTTTCCGTTTAAGTTACGTTTGAGTGCACGAATTGCCACCATTACCCACCTTTCATTTGAACGAAATGAAATTTTAACACAAAGAGGAGGCGACAACTTTAAAGGGAATATTTTTTTAAGGGAATTTTAAATCATCTGCTTGCGTTTTTTTGTTTTTATGGTCTTAAAATAAATTTGTGTTGCAGAGCAAAAAAATGAAAAATTATTTTTACAGGAGAGTAAATGGAAATTTGTCTATAAACAGTCCATTTTTAATGCTGCTCAATTCAAGTTTAAGCTCAACGACAAGGGGCCCCTTTTTTGAAGCCCAATCCGAATGGTGTGCCGCAGTGTAACACCTCTTTGGGGTGAAGTTTTTACATGGCTGCTTTACCAAATGGTACAGTGCCTCACAAATGTCGCCAGCATTAGGAAACGATAACTATGGCCGACATGTTTTTTTTTTGGATGTTTTCGCCAAGATTCGAATCTAGGCGTTCAGCGTCATAGGCCGACATGCTATCCTCTGCGCTACGGTAGCCCCCAGGAGGGAGGGTTTGTTCATTTATTATAAGCAAACTCAACTTCAGTTCTTCAATGAGGAGATTGGAACATTTATGGTAATAGCTGCTGTATAGGGCGAGCTACTACTGAAGATCCCGATTGAGGGTTCTAAAGCTTGTAGGATGGTTTTAAACCAATATTCTACCCAGACGATGTTATAATACTTCTAAGAGGTGCGAGACCAAATCATTTATGTACAAGGGCCTTAAGGGTCTTGTAGATGACATATGACAATGCTAGATCTAAGGGTCTGAATGTAAATCAAGAGAGGACCGATATATGGCTGTTTATGAGGAGGGCAAAGGTGGACCAATATGAGGAGCAACATTTCCTTAACAGAACGATTTCAATATCCAACAAGGTCAAATACTTGCGAGTCATTTTGGATAGGAAATTGAAATGGAAGTGTCACATCGATAGGAGTGAGCTGAAAAAGCGCACATATGTTGAGCACTATGAAGATGGGATGTAGGCTACAAATGCGGTCTGAATCCGAGGCTCTTCAGGAGCGTGATTAGACCAATGCTAACTTACGGCTCTCCTGGCGTAACATGAGCGGTCGTTATCCCCTCCAAATGCTGGCGACATTTGTGAGTTACTATGCCATGTAAAAACTGTTACCCAAAGAGGCATTGCACTGCGGTACGCCGTTCGGACTCGACTTTAAAAAGGAGGTCCTATTTTCCTTTGATTCTCTTTCGAGCCGAGCTCAATGATGGGAGATTTTTTTGCAATGGAAAAGGAAAGCCAGAGATCACCACGCACACCAACCAATATGGGATGCGTTTCGTCATTTGGTTAGAATAACTCATCGGCCATATCGACTTGAAGGGTTGTACGTTGGTATGTTGTACTAGTATCGTTTTTAATGCGAAAATGCTTCTATGACATAAATACCGTATTACCCACTCTAGAAAGGAAAACCATAGATCCCCACACACACCAACCACTATGGGACGCGTTTCGTCATTTGGTAAGAATAACTCATAGAATAACTAACTTCATTAGGTGTGAAGGCTTGAAGGGTTGTCTGTTTGTGTACGTTGTACTTGTATCGTTTTTTTTTGCAAAAACGCCTCAATAACATAAATATCGCACTACCTAAGCTCGATAACTCTGTCTGCCAGCTGCTTCTAGCGGTATTGTCTTGAATTGATTAATTAATGAATCTCTGGTATTGCCATCTGGAGTTCATGCTACAAGAATGGATCAAAGCTAGAGGGAAGAGTAGGCTTGGTGGCCCACATTGATAACCCATGTACTGAGATCGGTTCCCGACTGCCGAACCATTAACGTGAGGTGGTATGGTGTAAACGCGTTGACGCCGATTGTGAACATCTTTCGAATAGTAAACATGCCATCGGAGCTATAAAAGCCAGGACGGTAAGGTCATGTACATTCTTGGAATGTTAGACGGAGGTTTACGCCTTCTCTAAGGATGGCCGATGGCATTAAAGCAGATTGGTCCATATATTTAACGAAGGGTTTTTTTTCATTTGTGGCATGTGGCGAGAATGTGTAAGAGCTGTCAAATGTGACGCCAAGTATTTTGGGATACTTGATGGTCAGAATCATTTCTCCATCGACCATCGCAGTCACCTCAGTATTCACATCACGCGTATTTGTAGTGAACAATGTGGCTGAGGATTTGGTGGCAAATATCTTCAGTTTTCTTGCGGCGAAATATGAGGCAAGTTCGTTAAGGTAGACGTTCAACCTACCGCAGATGTCAACAATGGGTGGGGGGCCTGATGCCATGATCGTACCATCGTCCGCATATGATACGATCTCTATGCCATCTGGAGTGGGTGGAATGGAGGATAGGTAGAGGTTGAACAGTTCCGGAGATATCACATCACCTTGGGGAACTCCCTGTTTCACTATACGGTGCTGCGACTTCTTATCCCTAAATTCCACAAATGACTGGCGACCACATAGATAATTCGCAAACCAGCGTTTCAAAGGTTTTGCTTGGCTGGCCTTGTCGAATGCCTTCGATAGGTCCAGCGCCACGAGCACCGCCCTATCACATGGCCTGGGCTGATTGAAGCCACGGCAAATGTGTGCGGTGATGGCATGCAAAGCTGTTGTTGTTCTTTGCAGTCTTCGAAATCCATGTTGATGCTCGGCGAACGGAAATTATCCTACGAGGCTCAGGAGGAGTAATGCCTCAAGCGTCCTTGCCACTGGTGATAAAAGGGAGAAGTAGCGGGATCACTCTGCCCATTTTCCAGACATCGGGAACTATAAGAGCGTTCAATGACAGGTTGAGGACAGTGGTAAGGTACTCAACTCCAGGTGAATCCAGATTCTTCAACATCAATGTAGAGATTCCGTCGGGGCTCAACGCCTTAGATGATTTGGCGCCACGGATGGCATTGGTAACTTCGCCCATGGTAAATTGTGATGGCTTTTCATCGGCTCGGTGACCACGCATTTACGGTAAATGGCTCTCCTCCTTGCCCTGTCTCTCTCGGGATGCACAATTAATTGACGGTTGAACAACCTGGCGCATCTCTTCGGATCAGTCACGGTTATTTCGCCAAAAGTGACTAAGGGTCCTGTCATCCCGTCTACCAAGTGTTCCAGCCACAAATTCCGCTTATGTTCGTTGACTACACTGTTCATTTCCAGATTAAGCTCGCTGATTCTGGGGTTAGTGGAGTCCATACCACGAATCCCATCACGCTCGTCTGCTAGTACCACTGCTTGCGCCGGGAAATTGGGCCGCACTTGGGGTATTCGACGGGCTGGTATAAAGCGAGCGGCTGGGCTGCTGCCGTTGCGTATATTGCCATACAGGAGAGGTCGGGCGGGGTCACATAGTCCGACGACGAGGTCGCAGAAGGCGACGAAGACGACGCTTGTGACCCACTGCTGGTTATGTTCGCACAGCACCTTTGCGACATAACCAGTATGACTATACTCTCGTAGTGAAGTGAGGCTAGAGCAAGATGTACCCACTCCATGCACCGGTTACACCTCACCGACACCGACCGAACATCCTATGGCAGACGAGGATATAACTGAGAGTTAGCAGAAAGGAGGCCAGTATTGCCTTTGGCATCAAAACGGGCCACATAGAGCTTAGGTCGCATTTATGCAGAATAGGTGCGGCAGGAGACAACTTGTGTAGGACCTGTGGAGAAGATGATGGAACATTTCCCATGTCAATGACATCGAAAATGTTTCGCATTTAACAGGTTCCGTCACTTGAGTGCGTATATGATACCAGACTTGAATCAGCTTTGTAGCCTAGAATAGCAAACTATTAAAGATTTTGTGAGCAGCATGGAATGCAAATGCAAATTGCAAAAATTGCAAATTTTTTGCCCATGAACATTCCACTAAGGAAAAGGGGCAACCCTCTCACATATCAATCAGTGCACTCCGATTCAAGTTTAAGCTCAATGATAAGGGACCTCCTTTTTATAGCCGAGTCCGAACAGCGTGCCACAGTGCGACACCTCTTTGGAGAGAAGTTTTACATGGCATAGTACCTCACAAATGTTGCCAGCATTAGGAGGGGAAAACCACCTCGCCAGGATTCGAACCCATGCGTTTCACGTTATAGGTGGACATGCTAACCTCTGCGATACGGTGACCTCCAGGTGGAGCAGCATGGAATTCCTTACATAAAAAGATCTGGGGACAGCTTTTGGCTTAAGAGAGCACAACAAGACGTTAACTGGTTGTTGTTGTAGCAACATTTGCCTGTGGAGGTAGCGATCCTAGTCAAACACCTATGGGTGAGCAAGCTCGTTCCGATGCATAGGAACGATAGCCGCAAGAACATGATTGCCACTGATTATTTCAAGGGGCCAAAAACTCTCCTTGTTATATCTAGCATCTTAGGCACTCAGTATTTAAGCAAGAGCCTGTGGCGCTGGGACTCTCATTGAGACTCTCCACTCCATGCCGCTGATTGTCCGCGGACGCTACTCCTCTCCACTTTCCACTCCATACCGCTGATTGTCCGCGGACGCTACTCCTCTCAACTCCATACCGCTGATTGTCCGCGGACGCTATTGCAGCTACTCCGTAAGAAGCATTCCTCTATCAGCCTCCTTGTCATATCAAGCACCCTAGGCAATCAATATTTAAGCAAAAGCCTGTGGTGCCGGGACTCTCATTGAGACTCTCCACTCCATACCGCTGATTGTCCGCGGACGCTATTGCAGCTACTCCGTAAGGAGCATTCCTCTATCAGCCTCCTTGTCATATCAAGCATCCTAGGCACTCAGTATTTAAGCAAGAGCCTGTGGCGCCGGGACTCTCATTGAGACTCTCCACTCCATACCGCTGATTGTCCGCGGACGCTACTCCTCTCAACTCCATACCGCTGATTGTCCGCGGACGCTATTGCAGCTACTCCGTAAGAAGCATTCCTCTATCAGCCTCCTTGTCATATCAAGCACCCTAGGCAATCAATATTTAAGCAAAAGCCTGTGGCGCCGGGACTCTCATTGAGACTCTCCACTCCATACCGCTGATTGTCTGCGGACGCTAATGCAGCTATTCCTTAAGGAGCATTCCTCTATTAGCCACCCGATAGCTCTCTGTTGAGCTTTTCACGATAACGATGATCACCACAAAGATCGGAACTCATTATCGGCCGACGAGTTGTACTGGTACAGATCATTGATTAGAGTGGAACCAGTCGCACTGGTGGCTGGGAGAGGCAGACTTCTGCAGGCAATGCGATGACAAGAAGTTGTTTGAGACAACGATGTAGGTTACTAGTCTTGCAAGCTCGTTTATTCTACTATTCCCTGGTATATCTCTGTGGCCCAGCAGCCAGAACAGGAGACCATAACTACAATAGCAAAAATAAAACTCTGTGGTACTTAACCATAACTGGGACTTGATCATCTTTGACCACCTCAACGTTAAAAAAAATAAGATAATCTCAAATTCTTCATTGAAAAATAGAGAAAAGATGATTTATGCATATAACACAGCGTATCTGCATGACAAGGATTAAGGAAGACCCAGAGCAAAAACACATCTGGTGATGATCTTTGGCAACCTACACATGTAATCTACACATTTGTCTTATTTCGTTTTGCTTTCGGTCCAACAGCTTTAAAATGCAACAAAAAGACTTCACTGGAACAAGTGCCAGCATGCAAGGTTGCCAGCATGCTGTATGACTTTTTATCTTTCTGTGTCCAAAACGAAGCAGAGAGTAGAAGAAAAAACGAAACAAAACAGACAAATAGTCATTTTTGTCGCAAGTGCTACCTTATGTTAGCCCGGATGAGTTCTCGTGCAACTACTAAAGTGAAAATTCTCCGGCATCAAAGGGGGGGCAAAAAGTCCTGCACAGTTTCAGCTTCTTGGGCATCATGTGCAGTAATATTATTTTTTTTCTTGGCTTTTGTTTGTTCTTTTTCCCCAGCTACCGTTTTAGGGGGCTTTTCTGTTTTACGTTTTGTTTTCCTTTGACATAATGCCCTTTAAGTGCATCTTTACTTTAAGGATTCATGGTGTATTCGTGCAAAAGTGTCTGTTTTGGTTCGTTAGTACCATGGCACTTGTTGTGCAAATATTTTGCTATTTTTGCTGCAGTACATGAGAGACACAAATGAACTGCAGCAAATCGTTTTGTAATTTCCCAAATGATGTACTGACATGTGAGTGTTTTCTTTGGTTTTTTTGGGGGAATTTCGTTGTTTTGTTTTACTTTCTTCTTCAAAATCTCTTCAATTATGAGGATTGTTCATGGAACACTTGTTGGCATTTTTGACGAAATCCATCCGGTTCATTAGGGCGTATGACAAATGGCGCTGCAGCACATAAAGTATACCACCCGGTGGTTGCGGTAGTCTTATATTCGGCTGGGCCGAATCTTATATACCCTCCATCATGGATCGCATTTATCAAGTTCTTTGCCCGGTATCTCTTTCTAGGCAAACAAAGGATAATGGACAAGAATTGCTTTGCTTTTGGAGCAAAGGTTATGAAGTTCAGGTTGTTAGATGCCATTGGGCAAAATCTCAACCAAATCGAATATGAATTGCGCTCTACACGGATTGGCTCAGAACATATTCGAGACGCATGTTAGAGAAGAAGAGTTACGCCCTCTAGAGGCTCAAGAAGTATAATCAAGAGATCGCCCTCTAGAGGCTCAAAAAGTATAATCAAGAGATCGGTTTAGATGGGAGCTTTATATGAGGTTATCCCGACCGACCACACAGACTGGAACTTTGAGCTCCGACTTGTGTGGTGTCCATCGTTATCACGGGAAGCTTACATGAAAACTACCAGGCCCATCCACAGGTTGCGGTTGGTGGAAAGCTCCGTTTTCATGCGAAGAAGCTGCAAATTCGGCCGCGGGCAGTCAACGATTTTCGAGAGGAGAGTCTCAGTGAGGAGTCAGCTGCCACTGGCTCTTAATTAAATACTGAGTGCCAATGATACTCGAGATGGCAAGGCGAGTTATTGGCGCCTTCAAATAACCAATGGTCAACATCAGCGTCTGTTGCCAGGTTAAAGGCGGCTGGAGGCTAGCGTCAGATCTTGGAGCAAGCGGCTTGCCACAACGAGGGATACATGTGAAATCCCACAAAACCAATGTGGTTGTGGCGCTGGGCCAGTAACCCACCCCGGGAAAACTATGAGAACTACTATGAGAAACAAAGGAATTGTAAAAACGGACCCCCCCCCAACGTTGACGACTCACGCAAACGAAAAAAGGACCATGATTTGCGGATCTGCATCTGGAATGTCCACGAGGCCACCGCAGCGAAGAGGTTAGCATGTCAGCCTATAACGCTGAACGCCTGGGTTCGAATCCTGGTGAGACCATCAGAAAATATTTTCAGCGGTGATTTTCCCCTCCTAATGCTGGCAACATTTGTGAGGTACTATGCCATGTAAAACTTCTCTCCAAAGAGGTGTCGCACTGCGGCACGCCGTTCGGACTCGGCTATAAAAAGGAGGTCCCTTATCATTGAGCTTAAACTTGAATCGGACTGTGAGGTACTATGCCATGTAAAACTTCTCTCCAAAGTGGTGTTGCACTGCGGCACGCCGTTCGGACTCGGCTATAAAAAGGAGGTCCCTTATCATTGAGCTTAAACTTGAATCGGACTGCACTTGTTGATATGTGAGAAGTTTGCCCTTGTTCCTAAGTGGAATGTTCATGGGCAAAATTTGCATTTGCACCTGGAATGTCCGCACTTTTTATAGGGAAGGTGCAGTATACGCGCTGGTGGATGTACTAGAGAAGTACAAAGCAGATATTACCGCCTTACATTAAGTTCGATGGACTGGGAATGGCGTCACTACAACACCAAACGGTGACGAACTACAGAATGGCTGCCATAACAGGAGGCATGAATTTGGCTGCGGATTTATGGTTAGTCGGAGACTGAAACACCTTGTCTCCAGCTTTACTCCGTCGGATGAGAGGCTAGCCACTATCCGCATAAAAGAAAAATTCTTCAACGTCAGCTTTATTTGTGCCCATGACCCGACGAAAGACAAAGACGAGCAGACCAAGGTTATTTTGTACGAGCGCCTAGAGAGAGAATATGACCGCTGCCCCGCCCATCATATTAAAATCGTTCTGGGAGATTTTAATGCTAAGATAGGGAAGGAAGACATCTTTGGTCCAACAGTAGGAAAGTTTAGCCACCACGAGATAACGCCCGGTAATGGGATGAGTATAATAAATTTCGCCGAGGCAAAAAACATGGTGCTCTTAGAGAGAGAGTTTGACCGCTTCCCCGCCCATGATAATAAAATCTTTCTGGGAGATTTTAATGCGAAAATAGGGAAGGAAGACATTTGTGGTCCAACAGTCGGAAAGTTTAGCCGCCACGTGATAACGTCCATTAATGGATTGAGGCTCATAGATTTCGCCGCTGCAAAAAACATGGTACTCTTAGAGAGAGAATTTGACCGCTGCCCCGCCTATGAAATTAAAATCGTTCTGGGAGATTTTAATGCGAAGATAGGGAAGGACGACTCTTTTGGTCCAACTGTCGGAAAGTTTAGCCTCCACAAGATAACGTCTAGTAATGGTTTGAGGCTGATAGATTTCGCCGCGGCAAAAACCATGGTAGTTAGTAGCACCATATTTCAACATAAAAATATTCACAAAGCCATATGGCTGTCACCCTATCAAAACACAAGGAACCAAATTGATCACGTTGTGATAGATGGAAGGCATTCATCCAGCGTGTTAGATGTACGATCGATGCGTGGAGCGAATATTGATTCGGATCATGACCTTGTTGCAGCAAAGGTTCGCACCCGTTTGAACATGGCGAGGAAAGTACGATCTGACACTGCACCGAAGCTGGACATTGAAAAGCTGTAAACACAACAAATGGCAGCGGCATACTCCACTCGACTGACCCAACTGCTTGATGAAAGCATTCCTTGTTCGGATGATATAATGACCCATTGGCAAACTATTGCCCACTCCATGGAAAATGCCGCGAAATCCGTACTTGGGTACCGGAAGCCTCCTCCAAGAAACCCATGACGACCAAGAGTGTCGAGGTGCTACTGAAGCCAAGAATGCGGCATATAGAACAACCCTTCAATCAGTAGCAACGCACCAGATGATGGAGAGTTATCGGGAGAAAAGGAGAGACGAGAAATGTCTGTTCCGCAGAAAGAAAAAGGAAATGGAAATACATGAGTGTGAGCGAATTGAGATATACAGGAGCCAGAATGAAGTCCGGAAATTCTACCAAAGAATTAAATGTGCCTAAACCGTTTGCTTTGGTTTAGGCACATCCTCCTGCAGAGACAAAGAAGGACATCTGGTAACTGACACAGATAACATGCTGAGGATATGGAAAGAACATATTACCCAACAGCTAGTGTCCGACGTTGGCGGCGAAGAGGATACCACAGAACCAATCCCTGATGATGGTAAAGAATGTTTACTTCCTATTCAGAAGGAGGTCCAAGTAGCAGTGACCCGACTAAAGAACAACAAGGCAGCAGGAGCCGATGGGTTACCCATTAAACTATTTAAGACCGGAGTCGGCACACTGATAAGGCGTATGCATCAGCTTATCTGAGCAATCTGGCTAGAAGAACGCATACCAGATGATTGGAACCTTAGCATACCATGTACCGTACACAAGAAAGGAGACAAGAAGGAATGTGCCAACTGCAGAGGAATAAGTCTCCTCCCCATCGCATACAAGATACTCTCGAGCGTACTGTGTGAAAGATTAAAACCTAAAGTCAATGAGATAATTGGGCCCTATCCATGCGGCTTTAGACCTGGTAAATCCACCCTGGACCAAATCACATTGCGCCAAATCCTGGAAAAGACCCGAGAAGGACAAATCAACACCTACCATCTCTTTGTTGACTACAAAGCCGCCTTCGATATTCCTTTACGCTCAAAGGTATTTCAATCCATGTCTGAGTTTGGTATTCCTGCAAAATTAATAAGAATCTGCAGGATGACACTTGCTGATACGCGTTCCTCAGTAAGAATAGGAAAGAATCTCTCCGAGCCATTTAATACCAAACGAGGTTTCAGACAAGGAGACAGCATATCGTTTGACCTCCCTATATCCTGTTGGAGAAGATTATACGAGATGCAGATGTGAATAGATATGGCACACTAATCACAAGAGAACACATGCTACTCGCCTATGCCGGCGACTTCGATATCATAGGTCGGTCACCAGAGGTAGTAAACAAAGCCTTAGAAAGAATCGAAAGAGAGTCAGTGAAAATGGATCTGGCAGTAAATAGAGATAAGGCGAAATGAATGGTTTCAACTCCCAAAAAGCCTTGCACAACCGAGAAGATAAAGAAAATGGAGAAAGTTGGAAACCACAACTTTGGGCCAGTAACTTTATCTACCTCGGCACCGCCGTAACCGAAACAAATGACAGCACTTTTAAGATTAAGCGAAGAATAATACTGGCAAACAGATGCTACTTCGGACTAAGTAGGCAGTTTAAGAACAAGGCCACCTCTTGACAGACGAAGATTACACTATACAAGACACTGATCTACCCGTGCTGTTATATGGTTCTGAAGCATGGGTACTTGTGAAAGCAGATGAGGCAGTACTTTGAGTATTTGAGAGAAAGTTTCTACGTAAAATATATGGACCAGTTTGCGTCAGCGGAGAATATAGGCAACCTATGAACCACGAACTGTATGACGACGATAGCATAGTTATACGCATCAAAATACAACGGCTGCGTTGGCTACGTCATGTTGTCAGAATGGATGAAGAAGCTCCTCAGAATGAATGAAGAAGTCCTTTGAAGGCAAACACGGTAGTACACGCAAACCGGAAAGACCAAAAGCCCGATGGAAAGATCAATAGGTGGGAGACACCTCGAAACTTGGTGTCCGAGATTTTAGAATGAGCGCAGAAAATAAAGGCGCTTGGAACGCTATACTACGTTCGGCCAGTGGAACAAATATTCTGTCATAGCCAATTATAGTAAAAGTTAGTAAGATTCGTGAACATTGTGGAAGATCGTTTTATACCCTCCACCATAGGATGGGGGTATACTAATTTCGTCATTCTGTTTGTAACTCCTCGAAATATTCGACTAAGACTCCATAGAGTATATATGTTCTTGTTCGTCGTTACACTTTAAGTCGATTTGGCCATGTCCGTCCGTCCGTACGTCTGTCCGTCCGTTCGTCCGTCTGGCTGTCTGTCGAAAGCACGCTAACTTTCGAAGGAGTAAAGCAAGCCGCTTGAAATTTCCCACAAATACTTCTTATTTGTGTAGGTCGGTTGGGATTGTAAATGGGCTATATCGGTTCATGTTTTGATATAGCTGCCATATAAACCGATATTGTGTCTTGACTTCTTGAGCCTCTATAGGGCGCAATTTTCGTTCGATTTGACAAAAATTGCTTCGTCTAGTTCAACAGACAAAGTTGAATATATTTTTGCCGAACTTCACTGTTTGCGTAGAAAAGTTCTGGTTGGGGTTGTATACCGTCCGAACAAAAGAGTGCAATATGATGACTTGGTGAAGAGACTTGAGGATATAAATTGTCATTATAATGATATTATAGTCACTGGTGACTTTAATAGTAATGTGCTTGAAGAAACACATTTGACGGGGAGCATGCAATCAATAGGGTTGCATGTTGTTAATTCCAATACTGCCACACACTATACAATGACAACAGAGACTCTTATTGACTTGTTCTTCGTAAGTTCCAAGACTGATGTTAAGTTATATGATCAATTATCGGCACCCCTATTTTCAAAACATGATTTATGTTTTTTGACTTATGGCGTTCCAATGGAATATACAAGTATAACATATACGTACAGAGACTATAGAAACATTGATTATAACTCACTACTTTGTGAAATTGGCACCGTTGAGTGGCAGAAACTTTATGGCATGTCTTGCGTAGATGAACAGATTGCACTTCTTCAACATAATGTGAGTCAGATTTTCGACAAATGTGTTCCGATGAAGACCCGAACTGTTTTTTCGAATGGGAATCAGTGGTTTGATAATGATGTTAAAGTATTGATACGTAAAAGAGATTGTGCGTACTCTCGATGGAAGCGTTTTAGAACACCTGAACTCTTTAATGATTACAAGCGTGCGAGGAATCAGACCACTTCTTGTATAAAGACGAAGAAAATAGCTTATTTTAGTCGTAAATTTCAAGAGGCATTGAACACGAAAGATACTTGGAGACATATAAAGTCAATTGGAATAGGAAGTGATAATGCATCAATTGATAGACATGTTGATTTAGATGAGATTAATAGGAGTTTCTTGAACATATCTTTTCCTGAGCCAAACGTACATTTCTACGACAGTGAATTTAGTAACGTAAACCATAGTAGTAACAACACCTCACCAGACCTACGTTTTGGTCTTGAGCGTTTTGAACAAAGCGATATCGTTAGCGCTGTAGAATCAATTAAGTCTAATGCCATTGGTTCTGATGGTATTGACCCAAGATTTTTTAGGATAATTCTACCCTTTATTCTTCCGTATATGTGCCATCTTTTTAACAATATTATTTTAAGGAGTTGCTATCCACAGTCTTGGAAACGGGCAAGGATAGTCCCAATACCAAAGAATAACCAGGAATTTAGGCCAATAGCAATACTTCCATTCGTCTCTAAGATATTTGAGACTCTAGTCAACCGGAAAATATCTGAATATATTGCGAATAATTCGCTGCTAACAGATTTTCAATCTGGTTTCCGGCCAAAGCACAGTTGCACTACTGCACTGTTGAAAGTAGTTGAAGATGTAAGGAGTGATATTGACAGCGATAAAGTTGCCTTTCTTGTTCTTTTAGATCATTCGAAAGCTTTTGATTCCGTTGATCCCAATATACTTTGCCTTAAACTGAAACATTTATTTAAATTTTCTGAAAGAACAACGGATCTTATATATTCCTATCTTACGAATAGAAGCCAATCGGTATGTGTTGATAGCCGCTGTTCTAGTTATCTTCCAGTCTCAAGAGGTGTTCCACAGGGGTCTGTGTTGGGCCCACTCCTTTTTTCCTTATATAGCAATGACCTTCCTGGACAGTTGCGCAACTGTGGTATTCATATGTATGCCGACGACGTACAGCTGTATATGAGCTCCTCGCCGGGGAGGTTGATCGATGGCGTACTTCGACTAAATAATGACTTGGATAGGATAAACACATGGGCAAACGCCAACGGACTTCTTTTAAATCCAATAAAGTCAAAGTGCCTTGTAATTGGTAGGAATCGGGTGACAATGCCGCCCAATCTTGATGTGGCAATTGCTGGAGCCCCAATTGAGATTGTTTCATCTGCAAGAAACCTTGGTTTGGAGTTTGATGATAGACTTTCATGGAAGAATCATGTCAGAATGACAGTGGGCAGGACCTACGGCGTTTTACGAAACTTATATATGAGTCGACAGTATACCCCTTTGTCAATAAGAATGCTTTTGGCTAGGACATTTATTCTGCCGAAACTATTATACTCTTGCGAGGTTTTTTACGGTAGTGATGTAACTCATAGGAATAAATTGCACGTGGCCTTTAACGATGTCGTTAGATACATTTTTGGTTTGCGTAGAAGAGACCGGGTATCTGACTTTGCCAGACAAGTATATGGTGTCTCTTTTAACTCGTTCCTTAAGATACGCTTGTTGCAAATGATCCACAAGATAATTTATACCAATGAACCGTCATATTTGGCTTCTGTTTTGCGTTTTGCTAACTCTACAAGAGGTAAACAAGTAATACAAATACGCCATCAATATCGTGTATCTGAACAACAGTTCTTTGTTAATGCTATACGTCTCTGGAATAATCTTCCCAATAGTATTCAAATTATAAGTAATGAACGACAGTTCAAATCTTTGATTTATAATCATTTTAATTAATTATTTGTTTTGTTTTTTTTATAACTATTTTTTTAATTTATTTTATTAGTAACTTTGATTAAATTGTTAAATTTTCTTTAAAGTTTCTTTTTCTTTTTTTTGTTTTGTTTAAACCTTTTTTTAACTTAAATATTGCATCAGTAACTTTGCTTAAATTGTTAAATATTTTGTACCAATTATTGTTCTATTTAAATGAAAACTTGTTGAACTCATTGTATTTATCAATTTACTAACCCATGCTTTATATAAGACACTGTCTTTTGTATGGGTTTTATCATAATAAAAATACAAATACAATACAATACAATACAAAATTTTGCACGAAGTGTTTTACCATGACTTCCAACAACTGGGCTGAGTACGGTTGAAATCAGTCTATGACCTGATATAGCTGCCATATAAACCGAACTCGGGTCTTGACTTCTTGAGCCACTAGAGGGCGCACGTATTATCCGATTTGGCTAAAATTTTGCCCGAGGTGTTTTACCATGACTTCCAACAACTGTGCTAATTATGGTTGAAATCGGTACATAACCTGATATAGCTGTCATATAAACCGATCTGGGGTCTTGACTTCTTCAGCCACTAGAGTGCGCAAGTCTTATCCGATTGGAATGAAGTTTTGCACGGCGTGTTTTGTTAAGATATTCAATAACTGTGCCAAGTATGGTGGAAATCGGTCCATAACCTGATAAAGCTGTCATATAAACCGATCTGGGGACTTGACTTCTTGAGCTCCTAGAGGGCGCTATTCCTATCCGATTTGGCTGAAATTTTGATTGGCGTATTTTATTATAATTTTCAACAACTAAGCCAAATGAGGTTCAAATCGGTATATAACCTGTTGCAGCTGCCATTTAAACCGATCTGCGATCTTGACTTCTTGAGTCTCTATAGGTCGCAATTATTATCCGATTTGCCTGAAATTTTGTACGACAGATCCTCTCATGACCATCAAAATGCGTGTTTATTATGGTCTGAATCGGTCTATAGCCTGATACAGCTCCCATATAAATCGATCTTTCTATTTTTTTTTTTTTTAAGCTTCTAGAGGGCGCAATTCTTATTCGATTTGGCGGACATTTTACTCAGGTCTCCAACATATAATTGAATTGTGGTCCGAACTGGACCATATCTTTATATCGCTCTAATAGCAGAGCAATTCTTTTCTTTTATCCTTTGTTTTCCTGAAAAGAGATATCGGGAAAAGAACTCGACAAATGCGATCCATGGTGGAGGGTATATAAGATTCGGCCCGGCCGAACTAAGCACGCTTTTACTTGTTACTATGCTTTTGTTTCTCAGAGTTATTCTTATAGTTTTCCGAGGGCGAGTTAGTGTCCCAGCGCTCCTATCGCATGGGTTATGTGAGACCGCACGTGTATTCCTCGATGTCGCGAGCCGCTTGCAGTAAGATCCGTATTGGGATAAGAGTCAGTCCCATTAGACTCCTCGCTGACTGCCCGCGGCCGCATTTGCAGCTACTCCGCAAAAATATGAAGCTTTTTACCATCCGCAATATGTCGAGGAGCCCGGTAGCTTTCAGCTAAGTCGGAGTGCAAATTTCCAGCAAATTTTGCGCATGAACATTCTACTAAGGAACAGGGGCAAACTTCTTACATATCAATGAGTTCAGTCCGATTCAAGATTAAGCTCAATGATAAGGGGCCTCCCTTTTATAGCCGAGTCCGAACGGCGTGCCGCAGTGCGACACCTCTTTGGAGAGAAGATTTACATGGCATAGTACCTCACAAATGTTGCCAGCATTAGGAGGGGAAAACCACCGCTGAAATTTTTTTCTGATGGTCTCGTCAGGATTCGAACCCGGACATGCTAACCTCTGCGCTTCGGTGGCCTCCTTAGCCAGCCCGTGTAGTACTCGTAGTTATACCTTGTCAGCCGGATATATCTTTAATATGCAAATTCAGTGCAAATTTGCCCATGAACATTCGATTAGGGTGCTGGGGCAAACTTCTCACAAATCAATGAGTGCTGTGCGATTCAATTTTAAGCTCAATGACAAGGGAACTCCTTTTTATACCCGAGTCCGAACGGCGTGCCGCACCTTTTTGGAGAGAAGTTTTTACATGGCAAAGTACCTCACAAATGTCGCTAGCATTAGGAGGCAATAACTACCGCTGCTTGCTTCTGTTCAGCGTCATAGGCGGACATACTAACCTCTACGCTACGGTGGCCTCCAATCTTTTTCATATTATTTTCATAATATCCTCATGGGTCAGCATGTTCGCCTTAGGGTTGTTTGTTGTGTATCTTCCTCCCGAGTACTAGGTTAATGTTTTGATGTATGGTTCGATATCGATATTTGTTCGGGGCCTAACTGAGTAAAGCGATTTTAAATTTAATTTACAGCAATTTGACATCTATATGGTGTGATTTTGATGATGAGTGATGACGAGTGTGTTACAGTTATGATGGTAAACAAAATCATTATTTGTTGATTTTTATTTACTCGCATGTTTTACTTCCATTGACCTTTGTGAGATGTAATTAGTATCAATTAAATATTCCATGAATTTGTAATGTAACATTAACCGAATCATTCTTCAATATTCAAGGAAATAGTGAACATTGTGATATTGTGTACTGTATAAAATGTGAACATTGAGACCATTATAATGAATTTAATGAGAAAGATGAGAAATACATACCGTAATCGAACTACCAAATAAGAAATCAACATGACCACAACAAGTTGTGCTTTCGAATTCACGGAATTCACTAATTATGGCGTTTGAAATTTTCAATTCTTGGAAATGAGTTTGACAGCCATGCACCATGTGTGTGCAGGCATTAAATTCCAGGTAACCTGTTTGTTGCTCATTTGGCATCCTTTGGTATAATTGCATATCTGCTGGAGCATTTCAACTAAGTATTATTAAAAACAACAATAGAATTGTGTATAGCAATTCTGTTCAAAGCCTGCAAGTTCAACGCTTAATAAACAGATGGTGGATTTTAAAAGCCTTCATCATCAATCATTAGAATGCTAAGAAATTTTAATTTACCACTTAAAAAAAAATCACCAAAGATTTTAGCACGGTTGAAGCTTAAAAATTTAAGTACAAAACAACAAATGTTTCCCATGGACATTCCACTAAGGAATAGGGGCAAACGTCTCAAATATCAAAGAGTGCAGTCCTAATTAAGTTTAGGTTCAATGATAAGGGGCCTCCTTTTTATAGCCGAGTCCGAACGGCGTGCCGCAGTGCGACACCTCTTTGGAGAGAACTTTTTACATGGCCTAGTACCTCACAAATGTTGGCAGCATTAGGAGGGGAAAAACCACCGCTGACAATTTGTTATACCCTACACCACTACTTTGGTATAGAGTATTATAACTTAGTACATTTGTTTGTAACACCCAACAGGAAGAGACAAAGACCCTTTGATAAATATACCGATCGACTCAGAATCACTTTTTGAATCGATATAGCTATGTCCCTCTGTCTGTCTGTCCATGTTAATTTGTGTACAAACTACAGCTCGCAATTTTCATCCGATCGTCTCAAATTTTGGTATGGGCATGGTTTTTGGCCTAGAGACGAAACCCATTTAAATTGAAAACAAGTAAAAAGGCGTTAGGTTTGGCCGGGCCGAACTTTGGATACCCATCACTTTGGGTGTATAGGTAAACCATCTTTCGTCAAAATACGGTGAAAATGCATCTTTTAAGTAGCTATATCTAAAAATAAACCGATCGAAGAATGTCGAAGGGCCAAGCACAACTCACTGTCCCTAATTTCGCCGACATCGGACAATAAATGCTCCTTTTATGGGCTCAAGACCTTCAATCAAGAGATCTGTTTATATATCAGCTGTATTAATCATCAGCTGTATTTTGGCATTCTTCTTAAATTTGGCCCAGCTCGGTCCACAGCTGGGCCAAATTTAAGAAGAATGCCAAAAGGCCCAGCACAACTCACTGTCCCCAATTTCGGCGACATCCGACGATTAATGCGCCATTTATGGTCCCAGAATCGAGAGATCGGTCTGTATGCCACCTATATCCAAATCTGGACCGATCTGTGCCATATTGCAGAAGTACGTCGAGGGGTTTAACCTAACTCACTGTCCCAAATTTCGACGACATCGGACAATAAATGCTCCTTTTATGGGCCCAAAACCTCAAATCGAGGGATCGGTCTATATGGCAGCTATATCCAAATCTGAACCGATCTGTGCCATATTGCAGAATTATGTCGAGGGGTTTAACCTAACTCACTGTCCCATATTTCGACGACATCGGACAATAAATGCGACTTTTATGGGCCCAAAACCTCAAATCGAGAGATCGGTATATATAGCAGCTATATCCAAATCTGGACCGATCTAGGCCAAATTGAAGATGAATGTCGAAGGGCCTTACACAACTCACTGTCCCAAATTGTGGCAAAATCGGACAATAAATGTGGCTTTTATGGGCCTAAGACCCTAAATCGGAGGATCGGTCTATATGGCAGCTATATCCAAATCTGGACCGATCTGACCCAAATTGAAGAAGGATCTCGAAAGGTCTAACATAACTAACTGAAGGGAATTTCAGTAAAATCGGATAATAAATGTAACTTTTATAGGCCTAAGACCCTAAATCGGAGGATCGGTATATATGTGGGCTATATCAAGATACAGTCCGATGTAGCCCATCTTCGAACTTAATCTGATAATGAACAAAAAAAAAAAGAATCTGACTGTGGCGTGATTTCAACAGGCAGACGAGCATGGTTAGATCGTCCTAGATTTTTACGCTGATCAACCTTCGGTGGTGGGTATAACAATCGGTTCAGATTTGGATATAGCTTCCATATATATGTTCGTCCGATTTGCAGTAATAATGCAACCGATTCTCTCGAAATTTGTTAGGAAGGCTTTTTATATGACTCTCGATATTACAGGTAAATTTCATAGAAATCGGTTCAGATTTGGATATAGCTCCCATATATATGTTCGTCCGATTTGCAGTAATACATCAATTAAATGGTCATTTGTTAACCGATTCTTACAAATTTGGCGGAAAATATTTTCTTATGACTTTCGATATTACTTGTAAATTTCATAGAAATCATTGGTAGAGTTTGGACCCCCAGTGAAGCGCACTACATTTTTTGATATCCCAAGGGGGGACGGACCCACCCCTTTACCCTAATTTTCAAAAACGCCAGATCTCGGAGATGCGTTCACCGATTTAAGCGAAATTTTGTATGCCACCTTATGGTACCCCATAATCACCAAATTGGTAAAAAATTTTGGCGTCAAATAATTTGGGGGGACGCCCCATCTCAAAACCCACCCGGGCGGACATGTTTACCGATTGCGACAATATGGGTATCAAACGAAAGGTATTTAAGAGTAGAGTACGAACTTGATATACAAATTTCGCCCAAAGTGTTCGGGGGGGTCCCCATCCCCAAAAAACCCCCAAACAGAACTCTTTCAGCACTTTGGGCAATATGAGTATCAAATGAAAGGTATTTAAAAGTAGAGTACAAATCTGATATACAAATTCATTCCTAGGTGTCTGAGGGGCCTCCCCACCCCTCAAAAACCCGACGCCTCAAGGACATGTTTACCGATTGCGATGTTCGTCCGATTTGCAGTAATAAAGCAATGAAAAGGTCATTTGTTAACCGATTCTTGCGAAATTCTTCAAGAAAGATTTTCTTATGACTTTCGATATTACTGGTAAATTTCATAGAAATCGATGGTGGAGTTTAGACCCCCAGTGAAAATAGCGCACTACATTTTTTGATATCCCAAGGGGGGGGCGGACCCTCCCCCTTACCCTAATTTTCAAAAACGCCAGACCTTAGAGATGCGTGCACCGATTTAAGCGAAATTTTGTATGCCACCTTATGGTACCCCATAAACACGAAATTGGTAAAAAATTTAGGGGTCAATTAATCTGGGGGGACGCCCCATCTCAAAACCCACCCGGGCGGACATGTTTACCGATTGCGACAATATGGGCATCAAATGAAAGATATTTAAGAGTAGAGTACGATTTTGATATACAAATTTCGCCCAAAGTGTTCGGGGGGATCCCCAACCCCAAAAAACCCCCCAACAGGACTCTTTCAGCACTTTGGGCAATATGACTATCAAATGAAAGGTATTTAAAAGTAGAGTACAAATCTGACACACAAATTTTTTCCTAGGTGTCTGAGGGGCCTCCCCACCCCTCAAAAACCCGACGCCTCACGGACATGTTTACCGATTGGTTTTAAAGGTTTTAAAGAGTAGAGTGCGAACTTAATATACAAATTTCGTACGAAGTATTCAGGGGTCCCCCACCCCCAAATATACAAATTTCGCCCAAAGTATTCGGGTGTCCCCCAACCCCGAAAAACGCCTCAATAGGACTCTTTCACCGCTTTGGGCAATATGAGTATCAAATGAAAGGTATTTAAAAGTAGAGTACAAATCTGACATACAAATTTATTCCTAGGTGTCTGAGAGGCCTTCCCACCCCCCAAGACCACCCCATGGACATGTTTACCGATTGGGACAATGTGGGTATCAAACGAAAGGTATTGAAGAGTAGAGTGCGAACTTGATTTACAAATTTCGCCCAAAGTATTCGGGGTCCCCCACAACCAAAACACCCCCAAAACCGCTTTGGACAATATGGGTGTAGAGTACAAATCTGACATAAAAATGTATTCCTTGGTACCTGAGAGGCCTCCCCACACCCCAAATTTGGCTCACTTATAAGCTCAACTGACAAACATCATTTAAAGTATTTGTGCAATATAAGACAAGATGTTGTTAAATAGAGAATGTGTTTCTCCTCTTCTGCGGGTTGAAGAAACTCCTCAAAAACTTCTTCATATGCGTACAAATCTTACATCACTGCATGTTAGAAACTACAATAATTGTCCTTTACGAAATATCCTAAACTTAAGGCCATATAAATAGACTTTTATAAATATTTAAGTTTGAAAAGAAAACTAAAAGCTTATCATTTCCACTTTTTTTTTGCGAAATGACTAATATAAGCCACAACTCATCCCATAATACCACATGAAGAATTCCACTTCTGGCATCGCACAATACAATCTATATACAAAGTATTCCTGCAGTTTTACTATTCTTTATTAGTTTTATTTCATTTTTTTTTCTTCAATACTTTCGAGAATTGTAAGCGAAATACTGATGATTGTTTTTTTCTTCTTTCTCCTCTTTTTTTTCTCTCCATTTCCCACATGCCTCCTTGGGGTACTTTTCGGCATGTCTGTTTATGATGCCATGCAATTTTGGCCATAATGTTCATAAAACTGTTTTGGTCGTGGGTTGACTGGGTGCATGCAACAACTTAACATTGATAATGAACAAACAATTCAATGTGGCTGCGGCAACTGCAACACCAATGGGTATCCAACAAACAAAAACTCTTTGCGAAATTGAAATCCCCTCCAAAAAACAATAAAAACCCCACCAACAAATTGAAAATGGAAAAAATGTATTCAGGAAATGTTTTTGTTATAGCGGCAATCATATTGGAGCGCAACTTGCAGAATGTGGCTAATTACTTGGTTGTATCATTGGCTGTGGCGGACTTGTTTGTTGCCTGTCTAGTAATGCCACTGGGTGCTGTATACGAGGTAAGTTGGGAAGGAAGGAAGGATACTTAAAGGGGGGACTGGTAGCACTTATTAAATTAGTTTCTATTAAAATGCAACAAATGATAACGAATGGAGTGGCGAGGAATAATTTTCTTGGTCGTGATAGTAAAGGCAAATAAATGGCGCCGGAGATGAATGTAATAAAAAAAGACAAAAAATTCCAAAAAGGCAGATTTGCGTAAAATAAAGAATTAAAGGCAAAATTAGCATGAAATTTTCCCCTTAAACAAAATTTTTCAACTAAAAACAAAATTTCTTTGAAATTTTCTAAAACTTCCGTAAAATTTTCTCAAAAAAAAATTCGATGAAATTTTCGCTAAAGACAAAAATCTTGTTTGTATCTCTTTCGAGACGAGTTAAATGATTCTGCCGAGCCCCGCCAGGATTCGAACCTGGGCACACAGAGCAACAGCGAGAGCCATTGCCGTTGTCTTAGCGTTCGAAGCCATCAATACAACTTCCAACAGATGAATAAAATGATGCGAAGTACGGAAGAAGTGTAATTTGACACAGATAGAATGTCTGTCATTACACAAAAATACATGCATTGGAAAAAGTACGGCTAATAAGCAGGGTTGTCGAGCTTGATTAATGTGGTAATGTGGAATTATCTTAAATGTGCCGGGAGGACTTGGGGTGCAGAAAGGGAACCCTTGTGGATCGATGCACAAAGCATCGAGTGGCAAGTTATGAAGCGCCAGTTGGTCTCGTCAGCTTTGTGACACGCAGCGGAATAATATTCAGATCTGTCAGAGTGCCGCTTTCCGAACAGCGACGGGCTGCCTCCTCAGTTCTCATGTGGACCACCTTCATCAGGAGATAATCATCCAACCAGTGCGAAGACAATACCTTTTGGACTGTTATCGCAGAGACCATCCAAATCATCATCTTCTGGATAGAAATGTACCGCCCAGAAGCCTTAAGCCTTAAGATCTACATGAGCGTAAGGTTCAGCGCTACAAGAGAGAACCTCTAGATCTAGCGGCGTATCAAGCGGCTCTAGACAACATTCATTCATGTGGACGTGGTGGCAGATGTGGTAAATAGCTATCGGGTGAATGTCGTCTATGGAGAACGACCGTCTCCCATTGTACCTAAAGAAATTGACCTCCCCCGGCAAACCATAGTAGTTCTGGCTCAACTACGTTCCGACATATGCAACCGCCTCAACTCCTACAGAGCAAGGATTAATGCTGTCGTGCAAGATGTATGTCCCGATTGTGACCAGGCACCATACGATACACGTCAGTTGTTTAACTGCTCAGCCAGACCCACTCGACTCAGACCCAGATCCCTGTGGACGCACACCATCTTAGTCGCAGGGTTCCTGGATCTGGACACTCAACAGAATCAACAACAATATAACACGAGGCATGAATTTGGCTGTGGATATGGGGATCGTCGAAGACTAAAACACCTTGTCTCCAGCTTAACTCCGGCAGATGAGAGGCTAGCCACAATCCGCATAAAAGCCAAATTCTTCATTATCAGCCTTATTTGTGCCCATGCCCCGACGGAAGACAAAGACGAGCAGACCAAGGATATTTCCTACGAGCGCCTAGAGAGGATATGACCGCTGCCCCACCCATGATATGAAAATCGTTCTGGGAGATTTTGATGCGAAGATAGGGAAGGAAGACATTTTTGGCACCAGATTTCAACATAAAAATATTCACAAAGCCCCATGGCTGTCACCCGATCAAAACACGAGAAACTAAATTGATCACGTTGTGATAGATGGAAGCCATTCATCTAGCGTGTAAGATGTACGATCGATCCTCGGAGCGAATATAGATTCGGATCATTACCTTGTTGCAGCAAAGGTTCGCAACCGTTCGAGCATGACGAGGAAAGTACGATCTGACACTGCACGGAAGCTGGACATTGAAAAGCTGCAAACGAGGAATAAAGAATAAAGAACACAAGGCAGCAGGAGCCGACGGGTCACCCACTGAACTATATAAGACCGGAGGCGACAAGCTGATAAGTCGTATGCATCAGTTTATCCGCACAATCTGGCTAGAAGAGTGCATTCCCGATGATTGGAACCTCAGCATGCTATGTACATGAAAGGAGACAACACGGAATGTGCCAACTACAGAGGAATAAGTCTCCTTCCCCCCATCGCATACAAGATACTCTCGAGCGTACTGTGTGTAAGTTTGAAACCTAAAGTCAATGAGAAAATTGGGCCCTATCAATGCGGCCTTAGACCAGGTAACTTCACCCTAGACCAGATATTCACGCTGCGCCAAATCCTAGAAAAGACCCGAGAAGGACAAATTAACACCTACCATCTCTTTGTTGACTACAAAGCCGCCTTCGATACTCCTTTACGGTCAAAGGTATTTCAAGCCTTGTCTGAGTTTGGTATCCCTGCAAAATTAATAAGACTCGACAGGATGACACTTGCTGATACGCGTTCCTCAGTAAGAATAGCAAAGAATCTCTCCGAACCATTTAATACCAAACGAGGTTTCAGACAAGGAGACAGCCTGTGATCGTGTGATCTCTTTAATATCCTACTGGAGAAGATTATACGAGATGCAGATGTGAACAGATATGGCACACTAATCACAAGAGAACACATGCTACTCGCCTATGCCGACGACATCGATATCATAGGGCGGTCACCGGAAGTAGTAACTGCAGCCTTTGAAAGAATCGAAAGAGATTCAGTGAAAATGGGTTTGGCAGTAAATGGAGATAAGACGAAATGGATGGTCTCAACTCCCAAAAAGCCTTGCACAACCGAGCAGATAAAGAAAATGGAGAAAGTTGAGAACCATAGCATTGAGACAGTCAGTAACTTTATCAACCTCGGCACCGCCGTAGCCGAAACAAATGACACCAGTTTTAAGATTAAGCGAAGAATGATACTGGCAAACAGTTGCTTCTTTGGACTAAGTAAGCAGTTTAGAAACAAGGCCACCTCTCGACAGACGAAAATCACACTATACAAGACACTGATACTACCCGTGCTGTTATATGGTTCTGAAGCATGGGTACTTGTGAAAGCAGATGAGGCAGTGCTTGGAGTATTTGAGAGAAAGATTGTTCGTAAAATATATGGACCAGTTTGCGATAATGGAGAATATAGGCGTCGTATGAACCACGAGCTGTATGAGCTGTATGACGACGATAGCATAGTTACACGCATCAAAATACAACGGCTGCATTGGCTAGGTTATGTTGTCAGAATGGATGAAGAAGCTCCAGCAAAGAAGTCTTTTGAAGGCAAACACGGTGGTTCACGCAGAACGGGAAGACCGAAAGCCCGATGGAGAGATCAAGTTGTGGGAGACACCTCGAAACTTGTTGTCAGAGATTTTAGAATGAGCGCAGAAGATCGAGGCACTTGGAACGATATTCTACGTTCGGCTTGTCGAACAAATATTCTGTCATAGCCAATTAAAGTAAGTAAGATCGCCAAGGATAAAAGTTCCATAAAATTGGCTCTAGAAACAAAATTTCCAAAAAATTTTCTCTGGAGACAACAATTCTATAAAATTTTCTCTAAAAACAAAATTTTCATAAAACTTTCTTTAGAGAAAATATTATCCCAAAAAAATTAGATTTTCATGAAATTTTCTCTAAAGACAAAATTTCCATGAAATCTTCTAAGAGACAAAATTTTCAAAAAATTTTCTTTACAAAACAAATTTCAATTAGACTTTTCTTAAAGACCAATTTTCCACAAAATTTTCTCCAAAGACAAAATTTCCATAAAAATTTTTCTTAAGACAAAATTTCCATGAAGTTCTCTCTTAAGTCGAAATTTGCATGCAATTTTTTCTTAAGACAAAATTTCAATGAAATATTTTCTAGGTAAAGTTAGGTTAGGTTTAAGTGTCAGTCTGCCATCAGACTCACATAGACGTTTTCGTCCATTGTGATACCACAGGTACAGAAGAAGGAAGATGCCGTCTAGTTCCTACCATTGAACCATTCAGAACGCTTTAAAAAGCCCAACAAATTGCGAATGTTCACATCCACAGGTTCTCAAATGAGAACCTACAGTGGAACTCCCTCTGACTAGAGACCGATTGGCTCAATATGGGACTCGAATGATTTGGGAATAGAATACGAATCTGATATCAAGATATTGCGCCACTTCTTCATGAGGGAAATCCAAAGTATATATATTCTTGATCGTCATAACATTTTAAGTCGATCTAGCCATGTCCGTCCGTCTGTACGTCCGTCCGTCCGTCAGTTTACCTGTCTGTCGAAAACATGCTAACTTTCGCAGGAGTAAAGCTAGCCGCTTGAAATGTTGCACAAATACTTCTTATGAATGTAGGTTGGCTGGGTTTGTAAATGGGCCATATCGTCCCATGTTTTGATGCAGCTACCATATAAACTGAACTTGGGTCTTGACTTCTTGAGCCGCTAGAGGGGGAATTTATTATCCGATTTTGCTGAAATTTTGCGTAACATGTTTTGTTATGACTTCTTATAACTATGCTGCGTATGGTTGAAATAGGCCCATAACCTAATAAAGCTGTCATATAAACCGATCTGGGGTTTTGACTTTTTAAGCTTCTAGAGGCCCCAATTCTAATTCGATTTGGCTGAAATTTAGCATGAGGTGTTTTGTTATGAATTCCAACAACTTTGAAGAATATGGTTCAAATTGGTCCATACCCTGATATAGGTGCCATATAAACCGATCTGGGGTCTTGACTTTTAAAGCCTTTAGAGGGCGCATTTCCTATCCGATTTAGCTGAAATTTTGCATGAGGTGTTTTGTTTTGATTTCCAACAACTTTGAAGAATATGGTTCAAATCGGTCCAAAACCTGATATAGGTGCCATATAAACCGATCTGGGATCTTGACTTGTAAAGCCTTTAGAGGGCGCATTTCCTATCCGATTTAGCCGAAACTTTGCATGAGGTGTTTTGTTTTAATTTCCAACAATTTTGGAAAATATGGTTCAAATCGCTATATAACCTGATATAGCTGCCATATAAATCGATCTGGGATCTTGACTTTTAAAGCCTCTAGAGGGTGCATTTTCTATACGATTTAGCTGAAATTTTGCATGAGGTGTTTTGTTATGATTTCCAACAATTTTGAAAAATATGGTTTAAATCGGTATATAACCTGATATAGCTGCCATATAAATCGATCTGGGATCTTGACTTCTTGAGCCTCTAGAGGGCGCAATTATTATCCGATTTGGCTGAAATTTTGCATGACATATTTTCTTTAACTTTCTTTCAATAACTGTGCTAAGTATGGTTCAAATCGGTCCATTACCTGATATAGCTGCCATATAAACCGATCTGGCATCTTGGTTTTTAAAGCCTCTAGAGGGCGCATTTTCTATCCGATTTGCCTGAAATTTTGTACGACGGATCCTCTAATAACCATTTATCCGATTTCGCTGAAATTTGGAATAGTGCGCAGTTTTAAGCATCTCAACATCCGACCCAAATATGGTACAGATCGGACTATTTTTAGATATAGCTGCTATATAGACCGATCTCCAGATAAAGGGTCTAAAGCCCATTGAAGCTTTATTTTTTAACCGATTTCGCTGAAATTTGAAACAGTGAGTTGCTTTTCGCCTCCCAACATAGGATCCAAATATGGTTCAGATCGGATTATTTTTAGATATATCTGCCATATAGACCGATCTCCAGATAAAGGGTCTGAAGCCCATAAAAGCTTTATTTTTTATCCGATTTCGCTGAAATTTGGAATACAAAATTCAACAGTGACTTATAAAGGGTGATTTTTTTGAGGTTAGGATTTTCATGCATTAGTATTTGACAGATCACGTGGGATTTCAGTCATGGTGTCAAAGAGAAAGATGCTCAGTATGCTTTGACATTTCATCATGAATAGACTTACTAACGAGCAACGCTTGCAAATCATTGAATTGTATTACCAAAATCAGTGTTCGGTTCGAAATGTGTTCAAATTTTGACAAATTTTGTTCAGCGATGAGGCTCATTTCTGGTTGAATGGCTACGTAAATAAGCAAAATTGCCGCATTTGGAGTGAAGAGCAACCAGAAGCTGTTCAAGAACTGCCCATGCATCCCGAAAAATGCACTGTTTGGTGTGGTTTGTACGCTGGTGGAATCATTGGACCGTATTTTTTCAAAGATGCTGTTGGACGCAACGTTACGGTGAATGAACACATTTCGAACCGAACACTGATTTTGGTAATAAAATTCAATGATTTGCAAGCGTTGCTCGTTAGTAAGTCTATTCATGATGAAATGTCAAAGCATACTGAGCATCTTTCTCTTTGACACCATGTCTGAAATCCCACGTGATCTGTCAAATACTAATGCATGAAAATCCTAACCTCAAAAAAATCACCCTTTATTTATTAGACCACTCAATATTTGTGCCGAATTTGGGAGCATAAGTTATCCAATTTTCACGCCATATTGTGGCGAAAGGGGGTTTACATATACACCCGAGGTGTTGGGTATCCAATGTTCGGCTCGGCCGAACTTACTCCCTTTTTACTTGTTTAACTTTTTACTTTTTTTATTGGTTTTTTCGATTGTATTCCACAGTGTTATGATCAAAAATATATACCTTCTCGGATATTAGACGATTAATTCGAGGTGTAACAAACAGAATAACGATACTAGTATACCCCCATCCTATTGGTAGGGTATAGAAATCTGAAAACTAAAACGCACATGGCTGCATACTCACTTGTGGACTTTGTTATGCTGTCCAAGTGTGTGTGTATGTGTGCGTGTGTGACTTCCAACCCCAATGGTTTTTCTAATTAAAAAAACTAATTAAGAAGGAAAAATGGCCTAGCTATGGCATTTCTGTTCCTCGCCAACTTCATTCGATGTTAATTTATCTTAATTTGTAGTCCAACAATAACAAGGCTTATCCATTACTTAAACTGTCATTGGTACGTGCGTGCAGATGTGTGTGCTCTACTTTTCTTTCTTTGAGATTTTTCTTAATATTTTCTCCCTTTTCTCTGTGTTGTGTCATTTAGATTAGCGAGGGCTGGATATTGGGTCCGGAATTATGTGATATTTGGACTTCCTGTGATGTTCTATGCTGCACGGCATCCATACTACATTTAGTCGCAATTGCAACCGATAGGTGAGTAACAAATATTTAACGATTTTTTAAAGTTAAGTGATAAAGAGCAGCTATTGTACGCTTAAGTGATGTATTTCCGGAGATAAGTATATGACAACAGAAAAAAAAATCAACGACAGAAAATTTGCAGGAAATTTTCTTCAAAGACGAAATTTCCAAAAATTTTTAAACATTTTTTTCAAATTTTCTCTCTAGACCATAATTCCATGGAAAATTCCGAAAAATAAGATTTCCCTGAAATTTTCTTTAAACAAAAATTTTCTAAAAATCAGCTAAATTTTCATTAAAAACAAAAATTCATTTGAAAATCTCAATTCTCTCAGACAACATTTTTAAAAATATTTTCCCGAAATTTTCACTAAAAATTAAAAAAAAAAATCCTACAATTTTTTTTTATTAAAATAAGGCCTCTGTGAATTTTTCTCCCAAAACAAAACTTAAATAAAATCTTCACTAAATAAAAATATTTCAGTCATTTCGTAATTGCCTTAATATTCACATCATCAACAAGTCAGCATCATAAGCAACAGATGTACATGGGAACATTAAAACTGAAATTTTTATTAACAATACGATATGGACCTTTGTGCCTTGCCTTAGAACTTTGACCTTTATTTCTTCGATATAAAACATTTGACTACACTTTGTGCACTAGAATTACTCTATTTGAATGAAGCCAAGCGAGAGACCATTGGAACGTGTATACAACCGAAAATAAAGGAAAAACAAAAAATCCAAATTGTCTGCCTTGGTGGCGGGTGGGCTAAACTACATCTCCATGCCTTGGATTCAGGCCAAACAAGTTAAATTAAAGCATTTCTCTTTAGCAACAAATTGAACTGTTGAAACTTTTTTTTTGTGCTCCTAACATCAGCATCCTTCGGCGTCGACAACAAATCATTTTTTTTTTTTTGCTTCTAATTTTTGGAGAGCACGTGTGCAGGACATACTTTGGAATTTGGTTTTTACTTTCGAAAGGAAACTGCCTGACGGCAGTACAGCAGCATAGCATAAGGTTATGTTTGGGTTAGACCCAGTTTTGTCAGCCAGGAATACATGTGAGAGCATTTTGCATTAATGTTCGTTGTTGTGTCTGTGAAGAGTTTTGCACAAACAAGTGCAGTTGGTAAAAACACCAAAAAAAAGGGCATGAAGAGCTTTTCAAAGGGCCTTAGAACGATAAAATCAAGTTAGATAGTTGTCCTCTTCGGGAAAGGAAATCAGCCCAAGAAAAACCCTGGATGACAGGGGAGATACGCAGTATTGGGAAAAATGTCCACAGACTTCTTAACAGACCACGTCGTAAAAAAGTGGAAGTTTATTGGGATGTGTATTACACATGGCTCAAGACCAGAGTGGCAAAACGGGCCTACTGAAAGCTTTTCTGCGAACAGGTCGATAGCGTTAATGACGACGCCAAGATAAAAAAGTTTCTCTCAAAAACCCATATCCAAACTGAAACTTTAGTAGACGACATGGCAGTGAGAGCAGACCAGAGACAACGGATGACATGTTGGGGCTTTTGATCAAAACCCATTTTCCACAGAATACAAAGGGACTCACGGAGACACCGGAATCTTGGAATAATGACATTGATCGAAGGTCTACATTACGGAATTTTTGGTGAAGGAATCCGGACTGGACAAAATTCGGAAGACAACTCAGAATAAGACTTGGGCAAGATAATTTAAATTGTCCAAACATAGAAGACATTGACGAAAATGTCAACAGGATTACGACTGCACTGGTGGGGTCCTTCGAAGATGGTTGTTCTCTTCGGGAAAGGAAATCAGCCCAAGAAAATCCTGGATGACCGGGGAGATTCGCAATATTGGGAAAGAAGTCCGTGGACTTTTGAACAGAGCACGTCGTAAAAAAGTGGAAGTTTATTGGGATGTGTATTACACACGGCTCAAGAGCGGCAAAACAAGCCTCCTGGAAGCTTTTCTGCGAACAGGTCGATAGGTCGATAATGACGACGCCAAGATAAAAAAGTTTCTCTCAAAAACCCAAGTCGAAACTGAAACTTTAGTAAACGACATGGGAGCAGAGACAACGGAGGACATGTTGAGGCTTTTGATCGAAACCCATTTTCCACGAAGGGACTCACGGAGACACCGGAATCATGGAATAATGACGTTGATCGAAGGTTTATAATAACGGAATTTATGGTGAAGGAATCCTTGAGGAGCTTCAAACCATTTAAGTCACCCGAACTTGAAGGAATATTTCCGGCGTTACTGCAGAAAGAGGCAGACTAACTGGCGCCTCGTCTGGCCAAAATTTGGACAGTATGCATAGGACTTGCATATACTCCGAGACCCTAGCAGGAGGCAAGGTTAGCATTTATACCCAAGCCCTGCAAGGCAAGTTATGCAACACCAAAAGCCTACAGACCCATAAGCCTTACGTCCTTTCTACTCAAAACCATGAAACGTATTGTGGACACCATGATAAAAATATGACATCCAGCGAACTGCTCAAATACAAAGAGCATGCCTATGTCAAGGGAAGGTTGGTGGGGACTACCCTGCACGAGGTTGTGCTTAAAATAGAGGAATCTTTCAATGCCAAAACGTACACGCTAGCGGTATGCATTGACATCGAGGGGGCTTTTAACAATTTGCCGAGCGACAATCCTTAGACCAGTACCGGGTGGACCCAGTCCTTGGAGACTGGAAAAACCATATGGTAAGGAACAGGTGGATAAATTGTGTGTCCCATGGCATAAATATAAGGGTAAAAGTGGCACAGGGTACGCCACAGGGGGGCATTTTATCGGCACTCCTATGGGTGATCACCATAAATGCGGATGCTGACTGAGGACGGATTTGAACCCGTCTGCTACGCAGACAATGTTACAAAACTTCTAAGGGGTAAGGATCCGAAGGAGCTAGGCAAAAGAGCCGAAAGGGTCTAGCATATGACATATGACTGGGCTAGACCCAGAGGTCTCAATGTTAACCCAGAGAATACCACTCCTATGGGTGACCACCATAAATGCGGATGCTGACTGAGGACGGATTTGAACCCGTCTGCCACGCAGACAATGTTACAAAACTTCTAAGGGGTAAGGATACGGACGAGCTAGGCAGAAGAGCCGAAAGGGTCTTGCATATGGAATATGTCTGGGCTAGACCCAGAGGTCTCAATGTTAAGCCATAGAAGACTGAAATATGCCTGTTCACGAAGAAGACGAAGGTGGGCCAATTTTACGCACCACGTTTCCTCAATAAGACGATTTCGATAACTGACAAGGTCAAATACTTCGGAGTGATCTTGGACAGGAAACTGAATTGAAAGTATCACATTCAGGAGCCTACTGAGAAGGCTCACAGATGTTGGGCACTATGTAGACGGGCCATAGGCTCGAAATGGTACCTGAATCCTAGGATAGTCCACTGGCTCTACAGGAGCGTGAATAGACCAATACTTACTTACGCCTCATCAGTTTGGTGGACTGCTATGAAGGCCACCTTAGCGCAGAGGTTAGCATGTCCGCCTATGACGCTAAACGCCTGGGTTCGAATCCTGGCGAGACCATCAGAAATATTTTTCAGCGGTGGATTTCCCCTCCTAATTCTGGCAACATTTGTGAGGTACTATGCCATGTAAAACTTCTCTCCAAAGAGGTGTCGCATTGCGGCACGCCGTTCGGAATCATCTATAAAAGGAGGCCCCTTATCATTGAGCTTAAACTTGAATCGGACTGCACTCATTGACATGTCAAAATTTTGCCCCTGTTCCTTAGTGGAATATTCATGGGTAAGATTTGCATTTGCTATGGAGAAAAGGTGCAACAGGTTCAGAGAACATGTTGTCTTGGCATAGGCAGTGGGCGATGAGGATCACGCTCACTAGGACACCGGAGACTATTCTAGATATCCGACTCATTGACACAGCCGCTGCGTCTATAAGACTTAAGGCGATGGGAGAATGAATTGAGGATGGGAGCAGCTCATACCGGTACAATCGAAGCGACGATAGGAAACCTGGAAGGAAGGGAAGAGGTTTTCAATCGGATATCTGAGATGAACCTTGAAGTCGAGTGCGAGACATTGCTGCCATCGGCACAGTGTCGAACTGACGGAACCCTATTATTGCCATCTGGAAGACCATTTTACACGGATGGATCAACGCTAGTGGACAGAGTGGGCCTGGGGGTTTACAGTGAGAACCCAGGGACTGAGATCTGTTTTAGACTGCCTGACCATAATACGGTCCTGATAGCTGCCTTCAATACACTTGGTTAACCCGAAACCTTTCGGGTCGACGAGGTCCGCGTAGTGGGTGCGTGGGCGACTAATGCTCATGAAACCCTGTGAAACAGCGTAAGGGACGGTAGGACGGTGAAAATCCTATGGGGGGTCCAGATCGTGCGAAGACGAGGCAATTACTAAAAGGAAGTAAGAAGGGGGTCAGTATAGCTTTCGGTATCATAACGGGTCACATAGAATTTCAAGCTCAGTTATGTAAAATCGGTGCGGCAAGTGATAGCATGTGTAGGGCATGCGGGGAGATGATGAGACGTTGGAGCATTTTCTATGTCATTGCCCGGCTTACGCGTCTAACAGATACTGGCGTTTAAGAAGCGACACAATACAAGGATTTTGTAATAAGCACGGAATTCCTAAAATTAAATTTTCTATTTAGAGGTTACTTTATAGTTTTTTAGAGCGCACAACAAGCCGATTACTGGTTTAGGTGTATCTCCATAGTGGCATGTGCGGATTAATATCTGCACCTTCTTTTCAAGCTAACTTAACCTAACCAACTATTCATTTGATTGTCCGAGTAATCCTTATAGTGCTCCGGATGAGAAATAACCTGGAAATAAATGCTGATTTTTGCCATTGGTGCCACCTGACCTCCTTACTCACACATTTTTTACTCGATTTCGTTGAACTATGGAATCATTCGCTCGGTGGAGCTGTATAGTTATGGAAAAGTGGTCTGAGGCGAGGTTGACAATCGTTTGACTTGTCGTGAAGATTGTCAGACCTGCGGCGTGCGTGCTGCTGTGGTTGTAGGGGAAATGTAGAAGGTGAATGAACTGATGTGGAGCATATGTTGGGCACATAGGCGTGGGGTGTCAGATTTCGATGTTGAGTCAGGTTTCTCGATGACAGGGCAGTAAGCTGCATTTGTTGGATTAGTTGAGATAGTGTTAGGCAGATTATTTCTCAATTTTTCTAAAGGTAATGAAGTTAAGGAATAGGATCACATGAAAGACAGTCTCGTTGTTTGGAACTGAATTGTTCAGAAACTTTCTTCTCCATTTTTGCTGATGATCAAAGGCCAGATAATGTCACACTGCAAAGTGTGTAAATCGGTTAAAATACGGTTGAGACAAGTAACACCACGCACATGCATTACCCAATTTTCATTTATTGAACCGTATCAAGCCCATTTATCAACAAATATTTCAGAAAACTGCACTTCATTTAATTTAATTTGGACATTTCTTCACTTTGGTTAGGTTTTCCAAGAGTTACGATCGTCCGACTTGGTTAGTAGTTTGTATTCTTTCGTAAGGTGTTGAAAAATCATTGTCGGACTATTTTTTGAGAAAACATCTTTCTTGTGCGACTTTTTATACCCACCACCGAAGGCTGGGGGTTTATTCATTTTGTCATGCCATTTACAACACAACGAAATATCTATTTCCGACCCTATAAAGTAAATATATTCTTAATCAGCGTAGAAATCTAAAACGATCTAACCATGACCGTTCATCTGTCTGTTGAAATCGCTACAGTCTTTAAAAATAGAGATATTGAGTTGAAACTTTGCACAGATTCTTTTTTTTTTTTTTTGTTCATAAGCTGGTTAAGTTAGAAGATGGGCTATATCGGACTATATCTTGATATAGCTCCATATAGACTGATGCGCCGATTTAGGGTCTTAGACCCATAAAAACCATATTCATTCTGCGATTTTGCCATAATTTGGGACAGTGAGTTGTGTTAGGCTCATCGACATTATTCTTCAACTTAGCGCAGATCGGTTCATATTTGGATATAGCTGCCATATAGACCGATCTCTTGATTGAAGTTCTTGGGCCCATAAAAGGCGCATTTATTGTCCAACTTCGCTGAAATTTGGGACATTAAGTTGTGTTAGGCTTTTCGACATCTTTCTGTAGTTTGGCTCAGATCGGTTCAGATTTAGATATAGCTGCCATATAGATCGATCTCTCTATTTAAAGTTTTACGCCCATAAAAGGCGCATTTATAGGTCGATGACGTCGAAATTTCGTGAGTTAAGTTAGGCCTCTTGACATCCTTCTGCAATATGTCCCATATCGGTCAAGTTTTGGATATAGGTGCCATATGGACGGATCTCTCGATCGGTCTTGATCGTCTCAACATTCTGAATCGAACTAGCCATGTCGGTCCGTCTATCAAAATTACGGTAGCGGTCGAACGCTTAAAGCTAGCAGCTTGAAATTTTGCACAGATACTAGACATTGATGTCGGTCGTTGGGGATTGCAAATAGGTCATATCGGTTCAGATTTGGATATAGCTCCCATATAAACCGATCTCCCGATTTGGCTTCTTGAGCGCCTGGAAGCCGCAATTTTCATCCGATTTGGCTGAAATTTTGCACATAGTGTTCTGTTATGACTTCCAACAACTGTGCCAAGTACGATCCGATTCGATTTATAACCTGATATAGCTCCAATATAAACCGATCCCTCGATTTGACTTCTTGAGGCCCTAGAAGCCGCAATTTTTGTTCGATTTGATTTGACTTTGTACAGAGTAGTCTATTGTGACTTCCAACATTTGCGCAAAGTGCGGCTTAAATCGGTCATAAACATGATATAGCTCCCATTTGAGCCGATTTGACTTCTTGAGCGCCTGGAAGCCGCAATTTTTATCCGATTTGCCTGAAATTTTACACATATTGATCTGTTATGACTTTCAACAACTGTGCCGAGCACAGTCCGGATCGGTTTTTAACCTGATATAGCTTCCATATAAACCCATCTCCCGGTTTGACTTCTTGAGCGCCTGAAAGCCGCAATTTTGTCCGATTTGGCTGAAATTTTCCTCATAGTATTCCATGATGATTTTCAACAACTGTATAGAGTACAATTCACATCGATCTATAACCTGATATAGCTACCATGTAAACCGATCTCCCGATTTGACTTCTTGAGAATCTGGAAGCCGAAATTTTCTTCAGACTTGGCTGAAATTTTGCGCATAGTGTTCTGTTATGAATTTCAACGACTGTGCTAAGTATGGTCCAAATTGGTCAAGAACCTGATATAGCTCCCATTTAAACCGATCTCTGGATTTGACTTCTTGAGCACCTGGAAGGCGCAACTTTTGTTCTATTTGAATGAAGTTTTGCATATAATGTTCTTTTATGACTCTCAACAACTGTGCCAAGTACGGTCAAAATCGGTCTATAACCAGATATAGCTTCCATATTTTAGCAGAAAACATGGTGGTGGGTTGCCAAGATTCGACCCGGCATGCTTTTACTTGATTTTAGTTTTTTTTCAAATTCTTAAAAATGTTCACTGCGCCACAAAATTATGAAAGAATTCATGATGGGGATAATTGATTGGGCCTGCACTGTTCCTTCTATTGGGTTTTAGCGATTTTGGATCACTCGTGTGCTACATGCACAATAGGGAAAAATGTTACGGCCCAAAAACGTTTACTTCGTTGAGGTTCCCATTTACTGTGTGTGTGTTTTTTTTTTTTTGTTATTTTGGCTGTGAACTGGTTTGTTTGGGAACTTCCTACCCTCGTCGCTGGCAGGAAGTTCACATACACATGCACTAATCATCGAATATTGCATCGCCCAACCACCCTGGAGCGCAGTTGTGTATTCGTACGTTGGTATTTTATGTATGGCTATGTGCAGTAACCTTTGCCATTTTACATGATACCAATGATGCTATTGTTGTTTTGCTGCCGTTGTGTTGGGTTGGGTTGTTTCATTGTACATTGTAACAAGTTAAACAACCGTAAGCATAAATTATACAAAAGAGAAACTGTTTTTTATTACTCTCATTTTGAAACGAGTGACTTGTGTGTGTGTGTATGAGTGATTGTCATGCCTCAATGCGATGTACTTATGTGAGATTTTATACTCTTTCTCTCCCAACAGGCAGCAGTAGCAGCAGCAGCAGCAGCAGCATATGTTTGGTGCATGTGTGAGAGTGCAGTAATGCTTTATTTGCCAAAACGAACAATGCTTTTGCTGTTACATGTTTTCGTAAAAGCATGCCTCGATTGAGATGTTTTTATGGTGTTGTGCTGGTTGTGTGTGTGTGAAAGAAATTTTTAAATTATGCTGATTTCAATGCTTCTCAGCATTAATGGCATTGAATGCCACATGGCATTCTTTTGGTTTTATTGATTTTTAAATGTACACAAAATGTATTTTTATAACTGAAACACATACACACACATGTATGAACCTATATTAACATCGTATACCATTGTTATATTAAATCACTTGCATATGTATATGTTGCGTGTGTCGGCATGAGTAAATTGTTTTATATTCTGAGGCATTTTGTGATGTATTGCCTTACGCAAAATTTCTTTTACATCAATTGATTGATGACGAAAATAAATTATAATTCCATAAATAAATACCGAGCCACGCCACAAAGCCTGTCATTATTGTGGAAAAAATTACACTTTAATGGAGAGCTCGCCACAAGCAGAATGAGTAGGCGGCATTGAAGCCAGACAATATGTCGCCCAACTTCGGAAGGGAAAGTGTTTTAAAGCAGTTTTTGTTTTTAAATTACAATCTTGCCTTGAGAGAGATATACAAGGAAAGTTTTTTTTTTTTTGGGAAAAGAAAACATGTGAAATATTCTTTGGGCCATTGTCCTAGAGGATAACTAAAGTAAGTCTATGGACAATATCGCTTAATATAAAAGTTAAATAGAAATGCTAATAATAACAAGTAACATAGAGCTAAGTTCGGTCGTGCCAAATCTTATATACCCTACACCATGGATCGCATTTGTCAACTTCTTCTTTCGAAGAATAATGGATAAGAATTGTTAAGCTATTGAAGCTATATCAAGTTATAGTCCGATTCGGACAAGAAATATTGGGTTGCCCAAAAAGTAATTGCGGATTTTATAAAAGAAAGTAAATGAATTTTTAATAAAACTTAGAATGAACTTTAATCAAATATATTTTTTTACACTTTTTTTCTAAAGCAAGCTAAAAGTAACAGCTGATAACTGACAGAAGAAAGAATGCAATTACAGAGTCACAAGCTGTGAAAAAATTTGTCAACGCCACCTATATGAAAAATCCGCAATTACTTTTTGGGCAACCCAATAAATTGAATGGTGAAGACCTAATAGAAGTCATTGTGTAATATTTCAGTCCATTCGGATAAGAATTGCGCCTTGTAGAGGCTCAAGAAACTTAATCGGAAGATCGGTTTATATGGGAGCAGCATCAGGATATAAATCAATTCAGACCATAATGGACATGTACGTTGAAGGTCATGGGAGAGGACGTTGTACAAAATTTCAACCAATTCGGATGAGAATTGCGCCCTCTAGTGCTTCAAGAAGTCAAGATCCCAGATCGGTTAATATGGCAGCTATATCAGGTTATGGAACGATTTGAACCGTACTTAGCTCAGTTGTTAGAAGTAACAGCAAAACACCTCACGCAAAATTTCATTCAAATCGGATGAGAATTGCGCCCTCTAGTGGCTCAAGAAGTCAAGATCCAAGTTAGGTTTATATGGCAGCTATATCAGGTTACGTACCGATTTGAACCATACTTACCACAGTTGTTGGATGTTATAACAAAACCCTTCATGCAAAATTTCTGGCAAATCGGACGAGAATTGCGCCCACTAGTCCAAGATCCAAGATCGGTTTATATGGCATCGATATCAGGTTATGGAACGATTTGAACCATACTTAGCACAGATGTTGATAGTTATAACAAAAAACTTTATGCAAAATTTCAGCCAAATCGGATGTGAATTGCATCCTCTAGTGGCTCAAGAAGTCAAGATCCAAGATCGGTTTATATGGCAGCTATATCAGGTTATGGACCGATTTGAACCATACAGAGCACAGTTGTAGGATATCATAACAAAATACGTCGTGCAAAATTTGTGCCAAATCGGACGAGAATTGCGCTCTCTAGTGGCTTAAGAAGTCTAGATCCAAGTTAGGTTTATATGGCAGCTATATCAGGTTATGTACCGATTTGAACCATACTTACCACAGTTGTTGGATGTTATAACAAAACCCTTCATGCAAAATTTCTGCGGAAGTTAGGAAGTTAGCGTGCTTTCGACAGACAGACGGACGTACGGACGGACGGACAGACGGACGGACATGGCTAGATTGACATAAAATGTCGCGACGATCAAGAATATCTATACTTTATGGACGAATATTTCGAGTAGTTACAAACAGATTGACGAAATTAGTGTACCCCCATCCTATGGTGGAGGGTATAAAAATTAGGTCCAAGTAACTGGGGGGCCGCCCCAACCCCCCTAAAATAGGTTTTTTGGACGATCATGACAACGAGGGACTCAAATGAAAGATATTCGGGAGTAGATTGCGAATATGGTCAGGAAGGAGAAATAGGTTTTAGAATTTGTTGATTTCGCAAGGGGGGCGGACCCTCCCCTGTTACCCAAAAACACCACCCAAAATCAAAAGTGGACCGATCGGGCAATATGGGTATCAAATGAAAGGTATTGGAAAATAAAATTCAAGTTTGATATTAAAATTTGGGCCTAAGTACCCATCGGGCCGCCCCCACCCCAAAGTTCCCCCAAACAGACATATTGGACGTTCCTGTCAATATGGGCCTCAAATAAAAGGTATTCGGGAGTAGATTGCGAATCTGGCATACAAATATAGATCGAAGTATAGGGGGTCACCCTACCCCCCAAAAACGCCTTAAATGGGCATATGACCCATCATGACTATATGAGGCTCGGTTTTTTGTTTGTTCCGTTGAATCAAAAACGGCTGAACTGATTTTCTTAAAATTGTTAGAGATGGTGTAAGTTTGTATGGAAGGAAACATAGCCTTTATATATTTTAGATATCGGATGGGGCGGTCTCTTCCCCTTACACCAAAAACGCTATCCAAAACCAAATGTGGACCGAAAGCAATTCCAAGTATGAATCATATCGGTACTATGTTCGACTAGTATTGCGCCTAACCCAATCAAATATTTTTCTTTGCCTCCCAGTTTTCACAGAACACCTTATTATACAATACAATGTCATACAAATGTACACCCTCTAACAAAGCTCAACACTTTCCTCAACTCTATGAAAGCAAAGAAATCACAAAAAAAAGACACCACCCACTTAACGCGTTATAATTTTCTACATTTGCAGATACTGGACGGTGACAGATATCGATTATCACAATTTGCGAACACCACGTCGCATATTTTGCATGATATTTACAGTGTGGTTTTTTGCCGTCATTGTTTCGTTGGCGCCCCAATTTGGCTGGAAGGACCCCGAATACATGGAGCGCATTGAACAGCAAAAGTGTATGGTATCGCAGGATGTCATCTATCAGGTAAGAATGCTCAGCAGCCCCAGGCAATTAGCCATTAATTATGCATGGACACATTCACATCATTTGTTGTTTAACAAGCCACCTTTTGAGTTAATTGTATGCTCATGTATCATGCGCGGCCATGATGTGCCATTTTTCAAGTATACACATTTTTACCACACAACTGATTTTTTTTTTTTTGGGGGTCTTGTGGTTTTTTCTCTACAGATTTTCGCCACTTGTTGCTCCTTCTATGTTCCATTATTAATGATTCTGGTGCTGTACTGGAAAATCTATAAAATTGCCCGCAAACGTATCCAAAGGCGAACAAAGCGTTTACATTATTCCCAGAGCACAACAAAGGATGTGGTGGTAAGTTGGAGTAATCAATCAATCATAATGTTAACTACCTACCTTCGTTCGTTGGTTGATAATGTTGAAGTATTTTACATGCTTATTTGGGTTTGACAGGGTAAACCGAGGAATTATCAAGGTTGTCTGATGTGTGCCAGCATCATCACACCCTTGGATATGTTGATATAAAACCACAGCATAGTATTGAATACAGTTGTGTGGGTATGGAAGGGACTGACACTAGAAGTTTTTTTTTCGAACACATGCTGCAAAATGTCGAATACATTTTGTATTTAAGTGTTTTTTATACTCTCCATCGAAGAACGGAGGTTTATTTCGTTTCTCTTTCCCTTTGCAACACTTGGCAATATTCATTTCCCACCCAAGAAAGTATATTTGTTCCTAGGTTAAAGTGGCAGTCTATTTTCTAACTATACTCACGTAGAATAGTTTAGTCCACTGCGATACCAAAGTAGCAACCGAGCAGGCCTATAGTATTAGGTTAGGTTAGGTGGCAAGAGGTTGGCGCCAAGATTTGTGTCTAAGCATCCGCGTAAGCCATCATGTGACCCATTGTGATTCCTCACGAAATATTCCACTTCTTTCGGCAGAAAGACCTGCCTGGAAGATAGGTTTCAATGAAGTCCTCGTATTTGACTGGGTTAATGCCTCTGAGTTTATCTAGTGCCTGAAAGAAAAAACAAGTAAACAAGTAAAAGCGTGCTAAGTTCGGCCGGGCCGAATCTTATATACCCTCCACCATGGATCGCATTTGTCGAGTTCTCTTCCCGGCATCTCTTCTTAGGCAAAACAGGATATAAGAAAAGATTTGCTCTGCTATTAGAGCGACATCAAGATATGGTCCTGTTTGGACCACAATTAAATTATATGTTGGAGACCTGTGTAAAATGTCAGCCAATTCGAATAAGAATTGCGCTCTTTGTGAGCTCAAAAAGTAAAATAGAGAGATCGATTTATATGGGAGCTGTATCGGGCTATGGTCCGATTCAGATCATAATAAACACGTATGTTGATGGTCATGAGAGAATCCGTCGTACAAAATTTCAGGCAAATCGGATAATAATTGCGACCTCTAGAGGCTCAAGAAGTCAAGATCCCAGATCGGTTTATATGGCAGCTATATCAGGTTATGAACCGACTTGTACTTTATTTGCCATAGTTGTTGAAAGTAACAATAAAAAACGTCTTGCGACATTTCAGCCAAATCGGATAGGAATTGCGCCCTCTAGAAGCTCAAGAAGTCAAGTCCCCAGATCTGTTTATATGACAGCTATATCAGGTTATGAACCGATTTGAACCATATTTGGCACAGTTGTTGGATATCATAACAAAATACTACGTGCCAAAATTCATTCAAATTGGATAAGAATTGCGCCCTCTAGAGGCTCAAGAAGTCAAGACCCAAGATCGGTTTATATGACAGCTATATAAGGTTATAGATCGATTTGAACCATACTTGGCACAGTTGTTGGATATCGTAACAAAACATGTCATGCTAAATTTCATTCCAATCGGATAAGAATTGCGCCTTCTAGAGGCTCAAGAAGTCAAGACCCAAGATCGGTTTATATGGCAGCTATATCAGGTTATGAACCGATTTGAACCATACTTGGCACAGTTATTGGATATCAATACAAAACACGTCGTGCAAAATTTCATCCCAATCGGATAAGAATTGGGCACTCTAGAGGCTCAAGAAGTCAAGACCCATGATCGGTTTATATGGCAGCTATATCAGGTTATGAACCGATTTGAACCATACTTGGCACAGTTGTTGGATATCATAACAAAACACGTCGTGCAAAATTTCATCCCAATCGGATAAGAATTGCGCACTCTAGAGGCTCAAGAAGTCAAGACCCAAGATCGGTTTATATGGCAGCTATATCAAAACATAGACCGATATGGCCCATTTACAATACCAACCGACCTACACTAATAAAAAGTATTTGTGCAAAATTTCAAGCGGCTAGCTTTACTCCTTCGGAAGTTAGCGTGCTTTCGACAGACAGACGGACGGACGGACGGACGGACGGACGGACGGACATGGCTAGATCGACATAAAATGTCGCGACGATCAAGAATATATATACTTTATGGGGTCTCAGACGAATATTTCGAGTAGTTACAAACAGAATGACGAAATTAGTATACCCCCCATCTTATGGTGGAGGGTATAAAAAGCGTTTAGTTCGGCCGGGCCGAACTTTGGATAACCACCACCTCGGACATATAGGTAAACCACCTTTCGTCAAAATTGATATATCGGCCTATATGGAAGCTATATTCAAATCTAGACCGATTTGGGCCAAGTTGCAGAAAAATGTCAAAGAGGCTAACACAACTCACTGTCCCGAATTTCGGCGACATCGGACAATAAATACGCCTTTTATGGTCCCAAAACCTTAAACCGAGAGATCGGTCTATATAACAGCTATATTCAAATCTGAAGCGATCTCGGCCAAATTGAAGAAGTGTGCGAGGGGCTTAACTCAACTCGATGTCCCAAATTTCGGCGAAATCGGACAATAAATGCGCCTTTTAGAAGCTCAAAGCCTTAAATCGAGAGATCGGTCTATATAGAAGCTATATCCGAATCTGAACCGATCTGAGCCAAATTGAAGAAAGATGTCGAAGAGCCTAACAAAACTCACTGCCCCAAATTTCAGCAAAATCGGATAATAAATGTGGCTTTTATGGGCCCAAGACCCTCAATCGGCAAATCGGTCTATATGACAGCTATATGCAAATCTGCACCGATCTCGGCCAAATTGAAGAAGTATGTCGAGGGGCTTAACTGTTCCAAATTTCGGCGAAATCGGACAATAAATGCGCCCTTCATGAGCCCAAAGCCTTAAATCGAGAGATCGGTCTATATGGCTGCTATATCTGAATCTGAACCGATCTGGGCCAAATTGAGGAAAGATGTCCAAGGGGTTAAGACAACTCACTTTCCCAAATTTCAGTAAAATCGGATAATAAATGTGGCTGTTATCGGCCCAAAACCTTCAATCGGCGAATCGGTCTATATGACAGCTATATGCAAATCTTAACCGATCTGAGCCAAATTAAAGAAGGATATCGAAGGGCCCAAGACAACTCACTGTCCCAAATTTCAGCAAAATCGGATAATAAATGTGGCTTTTATGGGGGCAAGACCCTCAATCGGCGAATCGGTCTATATGACAGCTATATGCAAATCTGGACCGATCTAGGCCAAATTGAAGAAGGATGTCGAAGGGCCTAAGACAACTCACTGTCCCAAATTTCAGCAAAATCGAATAATAAATGTGGGTTTGATGGGCGCAAGACTTTTAATCGAGAGATCGGTCTATATGGCAGCTATATCCAAATCTGAACCAATCTGGGCCAAATTGAGGAAAGATGTCGAAAGGCCGAACACAACTCACTGTCCCAAATTTCAGCAAAATCGGATAATAAATGTGGCTTTTATTGGCCCAAGACCCTCAATCGGCGGATCAATCTATATGACAGCTATATGCAAATCTGGACCGATATAGTCCAAATTGAAGGAAGATGTCGAAGGGATTAAGACTACTCACTGTCCCAAATTTCAGCAAAATCGGATAATAAATGTGGCTTTTATGGGCCCAAGACCCTAAATCGACGGATCAGTCTATATGGGGGAGATATCAAGATATAGTCCGATGTAGCCCATCTTCGAACTTATACTGCCTATGGACTAAAAAATAATCTGTGCTAAGTTACAGCTCAATATCTCAATTTTTAAAGACTGTAGCGTGATTTCAACAGACAGAAGGACGGCACCTTTCATAGGGTCATAGGAATGTGTGACATTCCTGTAGAAGCATCCGTAACTCCCAATAGCGGCTTAGGACCTTGGATCTCGTACATGTGCTGTTTAACGCCTTTAACATCGCTTGACTGTCTCTGAAAATATGAATTTCTGGTCGCCCGATATTCACAGACAACACAAGTTCCGCTGCTACAGCCAACGCATACACCTCTGCTTGAAAGCTGTTGCAGACATCCCTCATCCGCAAGAAGACATTGATATAGAGTTCACTGCAATATTGTAACGACGAGTTTACCTCTGGTTGCTGGGGTACAGCTCACCGGGAGCAGCGTCAGTCCTAGAAATTTATTTGTGTCAGTGACAGAGAGATAAAAGGCGGTTTATATTTATTTCAATGGGTTTTATTTGGTAAATAGTACTTAATCTAGGTGTTATCGATTATGGCTTAAGTTTCAGACGGAGATCTGCGCCCTGGCTATGTTAATCCCGGAGACGTGATTCTCCGGATCACGGCGTGGATATGACACCAAGTCATGGTGTGATGCTCGCAGGCCGATGGCAAGAGTGTGCGTTCGAGGGCTCAGCGGCTCTGATGCCTGAAGAACAAAAGTGAGGTGCTGGCTACAGGTTTCTCGGAGACGTGGCTCACCCACGACGTGGGTGTGACACGAATTCACGGGGCGGTGGTTGTGGACTTTTGACACGAATGGGTGCTCGAGGGCTCAGCGGCTCTTATGTCGGAAGGACGAAGGCGAGGTTCTGGCCGTGTTTGTCTCGGAGACGTGATTCACTCACGCAGGGATACGGCACTAAATCACGGGGTAATGGCCGTGGACAAATGTCACGTGGGTGTATTTGCGGGCTCAGCGGCTCTTATAGCTGAAGGACAAAGGCGAAGTGATTCACTCATGGCGTGAATACGGCACAAAATCACGGGGGGATGTTCTAAGGCAGAAGACACGTGACAGTATTCGCGGGCTCAGCGGCTTTTACGTCTGAAGTACAAAGACGAGGTGCTGGCTATGTTGGTTTCGAAGACGTGGTTCACCCACGGCGTGAATACGGCACTAAATCACGGGGTGATGGCCTAAGGCAAAAATCGCGTAATCCTATTCGCGGGCTCAGCGGCTCATATGTTGGAAGGACAAAGGCGAATTGCTGGCTATTTTGGTTTCGGAGACGTGGTTCACTCACGGAGTGAATATGGCACTAAATCATGGGGTAGTGGTTGTGGACAGAAAGCACGTGACAGTATTCGCGGACTCAGCGGCTTTTACGTCTGAAGTACAAAGGCGAGGTGCTGGCTATGTTGGTTTCGGAGACGTGGTACACTCACGGCGTGGGTCGGCTCTAGATCATGGTGTGGTGAATTGCGTGTTCACTGGCTCAGGGGCTCCTATGTCTAATGGACCCCAGGCAAAACGCTAGCGATTATGTTAATCTACAGGCTCTGACACTCAGGCTCTGCACACTAAAGTTCTTCACTCTACTTACTTGGATACTGCCACTGTTCCACATCACACTTGACAGTTCCTTTTCAAGCTGGCCTTTCCCTTCGTATACCATTCGGGATAACGGTAACTTGTTTACCACAATAATTCACTCTGTTGCAAGGCCTGTGTTTAGTTGTTGTCTTCGTTGAGCACTGCTGAAACCCACTCTTGTATGGTGTTGTTGACTACAATCCCATTGACAAAACACCAGTGGTTTGTAAAGGGTCGATGCTTTGACAAAATACAAAATAGACTAACTACGCTAAATTAAGCTTCGCGGCTTAATTTAGCGTAAGTTCCATAATTCAATAGAATTTCATGGTAATTCAATTGACAATTAAAATGCAATAATTCAAGCAATACTTCATACTTAAAAATTGACGGCACCACATGCGTTGTACTGACACTGAGTATATGGGAAGGAAAATGAGCTTACCAACTTTTCACGTCACAATACATACCACACCTTCTTCCATTTTCGATCCATCTGTAAAAACGTTATTGCCTGATAACCTATCCCGCCTTTCTGCCGCTCTGCCAGTGTAGGTAACTTTATCCGCACTCCTTTATCCACCACGTCCATTCCCATCTGGAAGTCAGTCTGAGAGACCGCCATAGTACTATCCAAAATGCGTATATGTCTCGCTGTTGACCCACGAATCAAGTCAAGCTGTGACAATCTGCGAAGAGTCCTCTCCGCTATCTCCCTTATAAACAAGTCCGAAGGCTGAATTCCCAACATAACCTCTAATGACCCAGTTGCAGTGATTCTCATAGTCCCAGAAACAAATCTTAGTGCTACTCTATTCACCCTGTTAAGGTTACGGGTATGTGATACAAAATCCGTCACCGTCCAGCAGACGTGGCAGCCATATGCGAGGACTGGCTGCACCACCACCAAGAACAACCAGTGCATAAGCCTGAGCCCCACTTACTCCCTGCATGTTTTCTGACATGAATACCATGCCGCAAAGGCCTTTCTAATACCCCATGTTCAGTCTTCAATCCAATTTGCTGTCTAGAATCACTCCCAAAAATGTCGCCGATTGCGATAACTGTAAAGTCAACCTCTGCAGCGGGGGTAGCCTAAAGACCGGTATCCTCCTTCTCATCGTAACAGGACCAATTCCATCTTTTTTGTGTGTCTAGAATCACCAAAAAAAAATGTCGCCGACTGCGATAAATGTTAAGTCACCCCCTGCAGCGGGGGTAGCCTATAGACCGGTATCCTCCTCCTCATCGTAACAGGACCAATTCCATCTTACCCATATTCACACCCAGGCCGCATCCCTCGGCCCATGTAGCAAAGCAGCCAAGTGCACCATCCAAAATCCCTGAAACCGTGTCCAAAAACTTCCCTGTGGCGGGAAAAACCAGATCGTATCCCATCTCATCCTTTCCCGTCTTCTAAGAAGACCGTCCATCACGATGATCCAGAGCAAAGGTGATATCACCCCTCCCTGAGGTATTCCCCCAGTGACATTCACGTTCAATGTGAATTCACCAATAGTAGCCGCTATCTACCTGCCCCATAGCATATTCATTATCCAAGCCGCATCTATGGCAGATGGGCTTACTTTGGCCCCTTCAATATCCAGAAATGCCGCCAAGGTTTTCCTTCTTATAATCGATATGTCTTTCAAGATGTTGTATTGGTTTGCCCAAAAAGTAATTGCGGATTTTTCATATAGTCGGCGTTGACAAATTTTTTCACAGCTTGTGACTCTGTAATTGCATTCTTTCTTCTGTCAGTTATCAGCTGTTACTTTTAGCTTGCTTTAGAAAAAAGTGTAAAAAAGTATATTTGCTTAAAGTTCATTCTAAGTTTTATTAAAAATGCATTTACTTTCTTTTAAAAAATCCGCAATTACTTTTTGGGCAACCCAATACTACATGATGTAATGCAGAATCCACGGATCTGCCCTTAATACAGGCTGGCAACATGAGAAATAAGACGTCCCCAACTTCTTCTGATGTGAAGGTCCAAAATCTTCTCCAGCATTTTAAAAAGAAAAGAGAGGAGACTCAACGGTCTAAAATCCTTCATTGAACTGTGTTGCAGCTTTCCTGTCTTCGGTAATTAAAAACCACCTTAACCCTCCTCCAAGACTTGAGAACATAGGCAAATCCTGTACACGCCCAGAATACTTGTACGTATGTGTGACACAAATGGTCAAAAACCTCCTGCAGCATTTTTGTATAAATGTCGTCCGGCCCCAGGAATTTAAATGGTCCAAATGTGTAAAGTTCCCAATGTACGCTTGCCTGAGTCACCAGTATGTCGGCAACGTTCTCCCCATCCATATATCCCATGGATGAATTCCTTGTTCAGTGAGTTTGCAATCTGGAAAATGTGTCTCAAGCAAATGTGATAGGGTGTCCCGAGGAGAGACAATCTACTCACCATTTGGCCTCTGTAAGTTCCCCATGTACGGGCTATGCTTCGCCACCAGCTTCCGCAATCAATCAATCGAACGAAATTCCACTTTTGGATTTTCTGAACTCCTTCTTGTAAGTCATCAGTTTTTCCTTATACAAGTCTCACAATGCAATGTTGCCACCACCCCTAGCTGCATTAAATGCCCGTCTAACATCTTTTCCTACAGCGTTAATCGAACCCATCCGTGCACGCCACCTGCTCGACTACCCAGGCGATGTTTATTCTTGGTTGTCATAAAAATCTGACCATGGCCATGCGTTCATCTGTCTGTTGATATTGAGCTAAGCTTTGCCCAAATTATTTTTTTGTTCGTACGCAGGTTAAGTTCGAAGATGGGCTATATCGGACAATATATTGCCATGGCCCCCATTGGTTGGTCTATGGAGTGGAGCAGACGTGTTTAAAGTTTGTAAAGAATATCTCTAAACCTTGTAATAGGTATTATGTGCCCAAGAAGTTGTTTGAAGATAAGCACGATGGTGTTGTCCACTAGCTAGTTGATGTTCTGCGTCGGTTTCGAGTGGAGCGGTAGATGTTAAAGCTCGGGAGTTGGCTCAGAATGGCCTCCAAAGACCCAACAGCTGCGGTGATTGTATCAGACCGATAGTATCTAACGGCCATTGGCCGTTATTGGCAAACGAGCATCGCTCTTAGGTTTATTGAGAACTTGGAACAAAGGGACATAAGACTCTCACCGATAAGGAGAGGCTTCGGGATTTGATGCACGTTTACCCCAAAAACCCCAAGTTCGGGTTAGGAAGTCTCACTGCAGTCATGCAAAAGACTGTGTCACCTGGCGGGCGTCCCATCTCAAAGAGATCTAAGAAAAGGTCTAGAAATGTTCCTAATATCGCTAAAAGCACTACCGGCCCTTATCGTCAATGGAGAAGAGAGAGTTGCATACCTCGACAGATGGACGGACATGGCCTCCACCATGGATCACATTCGACCCGATCCTTGAATGACTTTTTCTTATACGTAGAAGATACATCTAAAGCTGCTGATGGGCAATACTTGTTATGATTATTACAAGTCGTTTAAAAGTAGGTCTAAAATTTTAGCCAAATAATTGCACCCTCTAGAGGCTCAAGAAGTCAAAACAGGCCATCGGCTTATATGGGAGTTAAATCATGTTATGAACCAATTGAAACTATTCTTGGCACAGCTATTGAAACAAAACACCTCATGCGCTATTTCAGCCAAATCGAATAAGAATTGTGCCTTCTAGGGACTCAAGAAGTTAATATCCGGTAGTTAGTATCAAAACATGGACCGATATGGCCCATTTAAAATCCCATCCGAACTACACTAATAGGAAGTATTTGTGCTGAATTTAAAGCTCTCAGCTTTAATCCTCCGAAAGTTTGCGTTCTTTCGACAGACAGACGGACGGACGTCACGGACAGAGGGACGGACCTACATGTCAGCCAAATCGGATAAGAATTGCGAGGAGGAAGTATAATCGGGAGCTCGGTATTGAACGGATTCGAATAATACTTGGCACATCTGTACAAGTCATAGTACAAAATGTCAGCCAAAACGGATAAGAATTGGGCCTCCTTAAGGATCAAGAAGACTAGATCCGAGATCGGTTAATATGGGAGCTATATCAAAGCAAGGATCGATTTGGGCCATTTACAATCCCAACCGACCTATTCTAATAGGAAGTCTTAGATTAAAATCTCAAGCGACTAGCTTTACTCCTTCGAAAGTTTGCGTGCTTTTAACAGACAGACCGACGGACAGACAAAGGGATATGGCTAGATCGACTTAAATGTCACGACGACCAAGAGTGTATATACTTTGTGGAGTCTTAGACCAATATATCGATATGTAACAAACGGAATTACGAACCCCAATCATATGGTAGGGGGTATAAAAATTAAATGAAAATTGGTTTTTAGCATTTTTATGGTTTTGAAGTAATTTTTAAAGGATTTTTTTGAACTTCTTTACAAACTCTGAATTAAAAAATACTTCATTGCCCCTAATAACAGCTTCTTAAAAATTTCGTTTCAACTTGTGACAACCTACAAATATAAACATATTGGCTTGCCCAAAAAGTAATTGCGGATTTTTCATATAGTCGGCGTTGAGAAATTTTTCTACAGCTTGTGACTCTGTAATTGCATTCTTTCTTCTATCAGTTATCAGCTGTTACTTTTAGCTTGCTTTAGAAAAAAAGTGTAAAAAAAATATATTTGATTAAAGTTCATTCTAGGCTTTATTAAAAATGCATTTACTTTCTTTTAAAAAAATCCGCAATTACTTTTTGGGCAAGACAATATAATCACCATTTGCATTAGAAGTGAGAAATGTTAAACATGTTATCTTTCTCAGTGCTGAATATTGTTTTAGCTGCCAAAAAAATCTTCTTCGCACTCCGTCAATTTAAATGTATATGCCTTGTGTGATACCCCACTGTTTTGGTTTTGCTTCCATGCATGCTGTCTGCACATTTCCCAGTGGCAACAGCCCCAAGTTTTGTTAATTAAGAGAGGATGCTTTCATGCAGACATGCATGCAAATGCATCATTATCTATTCATAAATAATGAATTCGTTACCTATCCCTCACAATGCACACTTCCCATAGACCCATAGAATTCAATTTTATTTCATGCAAATATTTCCTGAATGAGTTTGTGAGGCCTGAAGGAAGTCAACAGCAAAACTGCAGAAATTAAATAATTCTTTAATTCACATGCTAAATGTACACAATTTGCCACAATTGTATAACTGACAGCCGTTGAAGTGATGTTTCATAAAAAATAAAAATTAATTTCAAATACTCTAGAGTAGAGAACTTTGGAAAATTATATGACAGTGGTGCATTAGGTGTAGTTGGTTTTAAACCCTTAACGTTAAATGTGTAGAGAATACCCTAAAGTAGGTCCTGGCCTGGAGTTAGAAAAGAAGTCTCCCAATGTGGTTATTGGCATGAAGTGTGTGAATTAAACATCTTTTCTTGTGAACTCTTGTAATAAGTATGTTGAGGTTCCCACCACACAGGCTGGAACTTTGAGCTCCGACTTGTGTGGTGTCCATCGTTATCACGGGAAGCTTAGCTGAAAGCTAACGGACGCGTCCACAGGTTGCGGATGGTAAAATGCACCGTTTTTATGCGGATTAGCTGTAAATGCGGCCGCGGGCAGTCAGCGATTTCGGGGGGAGAGTCTCAGTGAGGGGTCAGGTGGCACTGGCTTTAAATTATGGGTTGCCCGAAAAGTAATTGCGGATTTTTTAAAAGAAAGTAAATGCATTTTTAATGAAACTTAGAATGAACTTTAATCAAATATACTTTTTTACACTTTTTTTCTAAAGCAAGCTAAAATTAACAGCTGATAACTGACAGAAGAAAGAATGCAATTACAGAGTCACAAGTTGTGAAAAAATTTGTCAACGCCGACTATATAAAAAATCCGCAATTACTTTTTGGGCAACCCAATAAATACTGAGTGCCAATGACACTCGAGATGAAAAGGCGAGTTATTGACGCCTTCAAATAACCAATGCCCAACATCAGCGTCTGTTCCTAAGTTAGGGATGGCTGGAGGCCAGCGTCGGATCTTGGAGCAAGCGACTCTGGGGTTACATGTGTGATCCCACAAAACCCATACGGTTGGGGCGGTGAGCCAGTAAACCGCCTACGGACAACTACAAGAATCACATTGAGAATCAAACGAATAGTAAAAATGGACTTAACGTTGACGAATAGTAAAATGGACCTAACGTGGACGACGCACGCAAGTGGAACAAGTAAAAGCGTGCTAAGTTCGGCAAGGCCGAATTTTATATACCCTCCACCATGGAGCGCATTTGTCGAGTTCTTTTCCCGGCATCTCTTCTTAGGCAAAAAATAATATAAGAAAAGATTTGCTCTGCTATTAGAGCAATATCAAGATATGATCCGGTTTCGAGCACAATTAAATCATATGTTGGAGACCTGTGTAAAATGTCAGCCATTCATTTATGTCATTCGAATAAAAACTGCGCCTTTTGGGGGCTCAAAAAGTAAAATAGAGAGATCGATTTATATGGGAGCTGTATTGGGCTATAGACCGATTCAGACCATAATAAACACGCATGTTGATGGTCATGAGAGGATCCGTCGTACAAAATTTCAGGCAAATCGGATAAGAATTGGGCTCTCTAGAGGCTTAAGAAGTCAAGTCCCAAGATCGGTTTATATGGCAGCTATATCAGGTTATGGACCGATGTGAACAATACTTGGCACAGTTGTTGGATATCATAACAAAACACATCTTGCAAAATTTCATCCCAATCGGATAAGAATTGCGCACTCTAGAGGCTCAAGAAGTCAAGACCCAAGATCGGTTTATATGACAGCTATACCAGGTAATGGACCGATTTGAACCATACTTGGCACAGTTGTTTGAAGTGATACTAAAACACTATGTGCAAAATTTCATTCCAATCGGATAAGAATTGCGCACTCTAGAGACTTAAGAAGTCAAGACCCAAGATCGGTTTATAAGGCAGCTATATCAGATTATGGACCGATTTGAACCATACTTGGCACAGTTCTTGTATATCATAACAAAACACGTCGTGGAAAATTTCATTCCAATCGGATAAGAATTGGGCTCTCTAGAGGCTTAAGAAGTCAAGACCCAAGATCGGTTTATATGGTAGCTACATCAGGTTATGGACCGATTTGAACCATACTTGGCACAGTTGCTGGATATCATAACAAAACACGTCGTGGAAAATTTTATTCTAATCGGATAAGAATTGCGCACTCTAGAGGCTCAAGAAGTCAAGACCCAAGATCGGTTTATATGACAGCAATACCAGGTAATGGACCGATTTTAACCATACTTGGCACAGTTGTTTGAAGTGATACTAAAACACTATGTGCAAAATTTCAGTCAAATTGGATGAGAATTGCGCCCCCTAGAGACTCAAGAAGTCAAGACCCCAGATCGGTTTATATGGCAGCTACATCAGGTTATGGACCGATTTGAACCATACTTGGCACAGTTCTTGTATATCATAACAAAACACGTCGTGCAAATTTTCATTCCAATCGGATAAGAATTGCGCCCTCTAGAAACTCAAGAAGTCAAGACCCAAGATCGGTTTATATGGCAGCTATATCAGGTTATTGACCGATTTGAACCACACTTGACACAGTTATTGGATATCATAACAAAACACGTCGTGCAAAATTTCATTCCACTCAGATAAGAATTGCGCACTCTAGAGGCTCAAGAAATCAAGACCCCAGATCGGTGTATATGGCAGCTATATCAGGTTATGGACCGATGTGAACAATACTTGGCACAGTTGTTGGATATCATAACAAAACACGTCTTGCAAAATTTCATCCCAATCGGATAAGAATTGCGCACTCTAGAGGCTCAAGAAGTCAAGACCCAAGATCGGTTTATATGGCAGCTATATCAGGTTATGGACCGATGTGAACAATACTTGGCACAGTTGTTGGATATCATAACAAAACACGTCTTGCAAAATTTCATCCCAATCGGATAAGAATTGCGCACTCTAGAGGCTCAAGAAGTCAAGACCCAAGATCGGTTTATATGGCAGCTATATCAAAATATGGACCGATATTGCCCATTTACAATACCAACCGACCTACACTAATAGGAAGTATTTGTGCAAAATTTCAAGCGGCTAGCTTTACTCTTTCGGAAGTTAGCGTGCTTTCGACAGACAGACGGACGGACGGACGCACAGACGGACGGACGTACGGACGGACAGACGGACGGACGGACGGACAGACGGAGGATATAAAAAAGGGCCATGATTTGCTGATCTGCACCTGAAATGTCTGCACTTTTAATAGAGAAGGTGCAGTATACCCGCTGGCGGATGTATTGGAGAAGTACAAGGCAGATATTAACGCCTTACAGGAATTATTGTACGATGGATCGAGAATGACGTTACAACAACACCAAACGGTGATGAACTTTAACATAGCTGCCTAACACGAAGCATGAATTCGGCTGTGTATTTCTGGTTAGTTGGAGACTGAAACACCTTGTCTCAAGTTTTGTTCCGGTGGGTGAGAGGCTAGCCATAATCTGCATTAAAGCATGCCCCGACGGAAAAGCAGGACGTGTAGACCAAAGATATTTTCTATGAGCGGCTAGAGAAAGAGAGTATGACCGCTGCCCCGCCTATGATACTAAAATTGTTCTGGGAGATCTTAACGCTAATATAGGGAAGAAAGGTATCTTTGGTCCAAAAGGCGGAAAGTTTAGCCTCCACTAAATAACGTCCAAAAATGTTTTGAGGCTAATAGATGTCGTCGCAGCGGAAAACATGGTAGTCAGCAGCACCAGATTTCTATAAAACAAGTAAAAAAGCGTTAATTTCGGTCGGGCCGAACTTTGGATACCCACCACCTCGGGTATATATGTAAACCACCTTTCGTCATAATCCGGTGAAAAACGCATAATTTTTGCTCCTATAGCTGCTATATCGAAATATGGTCCGATGTGGATCAAATTCGGGACGGAAATTGAGTGTTCTAATAAGTACAAGTCATTATTCAATTTCGTAGAACAAAATATTAGACTTTTTGGTAGCTATAACCAAAAATATCCCGATCTGAACCATATACGACACGGGTGGAATAGCCTAACATAATTCGATGTGTCAAACTTCACCGAAATGGGATTATAAATGCGCCTTTTATGGGACCAAAATCTTAAATCGGAAGGTCGGTCAATATGACAGCTTTATGCAAATCTGAACCGATCTTGGCTAAATTACAGAAAGATGTAGAAGAGCCTTACACCACTCACTGTCCCAAATTTTGGCGAAATCGAGTAATAAATGCGTCTTTTATGGGCCCAAGAACTAAAATCGAAAGATCGGTCTATATGGCAGCTATATCCAAATATGAACCAATGGGAGCCTAATTAAATAAGGATATCGTAGGCCTTAAAACAACTCACTGTCCCGAATCTCTGCGAAATCGGACAGTATATATATGGGGGCTTTATCAAGATATAGTCCGATATAGCCCATCTTATAGAAAAAAAAGAATCTATGCAAAGTTCAGCTTAATATCTCCATTTTTAAAGACTGTAGCGTGTTTTCCACAGACAGACGGACGAACATGGCTACATCGTTTTAGATTTTTACGCTGATCAATAATATATACTTTATAGGGTCGGAAATGGATATTTCGATGTGTTGTGGATATAAAAAGGACCATGATTAGGGGATCTGCACCTGAAATGTCCGGACTTTTTAGAGGAGGTGCATTATACGCATTGACGGATGTATTGGAGAAGTACAAGACAAATATTATCGCCTTATTGGAAGTGCTATGGACTTGGAATGGCGTCTCAGCAACAACAAACTTTGACGAACTATAATATAGCTGCCATGTCACGAGGCATGAATTTGGCTGTGGATTTGTGATTAGTCGGAGAATGAAACACTTTATCTCCAGCTTAATTCCAGTGGATGAGAGGCTAGCCACAATCCGCATAAAAGCCAAGTTTTTTAACATCAGCCTCATTTGTGTCCATGCTCCAGCGGAATGCAAGGACGCGGCAGTTAGCGATTTTGAAAGGAGAATCGCAGTGAGGGATTAGGTGCCTCTGGCTCTTAATTAACTACAGATTGCCAGTGATACTCGAGATGACATGGCGAGTTATTGGCGCTTTCAAATAACCAATGGCCAACATCAGCGTCTATTCCTTGGCTAGAGGCGGCCTACGCAAACGAAAAAAGGACCACGATTTGCGGAACTGCACCTGGAATGTCCGCAGTCTTTATAGAGAAGATGCATACAAGGCAGATTTAACCGCCTTACACTAAGTGTGATGGAACGGAAATGGTGTCACAACAACACCAAACGGTGATGACCTATACTACAACTGCCATAACACGAGGCATGAGTTTGGTTGTGGATTTATGGCTAGTCTGAGACTGAAACACCTTGTCTCCATCTTTTCTCCGGTGGATGAGAGGCTAACCACAATCCGCACAAAAGCCAAATTCTTCAACATCAGCCTTATTTGTGACCATCTCCCGACGGAAGACAAGGACGAGCAGACCAATGATATTATCTACGAGCGGCTAGAGAACGAGTATGACAGCTGCCCCGCCCATGATATTAAAATCATTCTGGGGGATTCTAATGGTAAGATATGGAAGAAAGGCATCTTTGGTCCAACAGTCGGAAATTTTAGCCTTCACGAGATAACGTCCGATAATGGATTGAGACTGATAGATTTCGCCGCAGCAAAATCCATGGTAGTAAGCAGAGCCAGATTTAAAAAAAAAAAAAAAACAAGTTATGGTTCATTTCGGACCATAATTGAATTGAATATTGGAGACCATAGTAGAAGTCATTGCTTAAAATTTAGTAAGAATTGCGTCGTTTAGCGGCTGAAGAAGTAAAAAAAGGGAGAACGGGTAATAGGAGAGCTGTATTAGGCTATAAACCGATGCAGACCGATTCAGACACGTATGCTAAAGGCCATGGGAAAAGCCTTTGTACAAAATTCCAGCCAAATCGAACTTTATTCGCCCTTTAGAGGCTCCAAAAGTCAACACCCCTGATCGATTTATATGGCAGCTATACCATTATATGAACCGATGTGAGTCGTACTTAACACATCTATTGAAAGTTATAACAAAACACCTCATGCTAAATTTCAGCTAAATCGGATAAGAATTGAGCATTCTTGTGGGTCAAGAAGTCAAGCTTCAAGATCGATTTATATGACAGATATATCAGGTTATGGACAGATTTGACTTATACTTAGCACAGTTGTTGGAAGTCATAACAAAACACATCATGCAAAATTTCAGCTAAATCGGATAAGAATTGGCAATTCTAGTGGCTCAAGAAGTCAAGATCCAAGATCGGTTTATATGGCAGCTATATCAAAACATGGACCGATATAGCCCATTTACAATCCCAACCGACCTACACTAGTTAGAAGTATTTGTTGAAATTTTCTAGCTGCTACCTTTACTCCTTCGGAAGTAGGCGTGCTTTCGACAGACAGACGGACGGACGGACAGACAGACGAATGGACGGACGGACAGACAGACATGGCTAGATCAACATAAAATGTCATGACGACCAAGAACATAAATACTTTATGAGGTATAAGACGCATATTTCGATGTGTTACAAACAGAACGACGAAATAAGTATACCGCCATCCTATGGGAGCTATATATAAATCTGAACGGATTTCTATGAAATTCACCAGTAATGTCGAGTCTTATAACAGAAACCCTCGTGCAAAGTTTCGTGAGAGTTGGTTTACAAATTACGCTATAAATGCACACATATTAATATGGACTGACGGATAGACAGATGGACATAGCTATATAGAATCAGAAAGCGATTCTAAGTCGATGGGCGTACTTATCAATGGGTCTATCTCTCTTCCTTCTGGGTGTTACAAACAAATTCACTTAGTATAGAAATCCCTAATATGAAGGAAAATATTTTTCACCAAAGGTAATGTTTCCTTAAAACGTTGAAAAGTGCTCATCTTTAAACTAAGTTTGCTAGTCTTTGGGTCGAATCTTTAAAATTAGGACAAACATTCTTTTAGTGCAAAAGAAATTATCTCTAAAGACAAAATTTGATTGAAATTTTTTTTCAAAACACAAAATTTTAATGACATATTCTCCAGGGACGTTATATTTTCCCTTAAAATAAAAGTCAATGGATTATTCTTAAAACACTACAAATCGATGTGCTAACATTACATTCTGGCAAAACTTTCTATGACATACAATTTATGCCAATTTGTTTGGATTATTAAAATTGAGGAATATTTTATTTGAATTTCTTGTTTAGTGAAAAATTTCTATGAATGAAAATATGTTTCATCCTTCGACTTTAATGAAAGCCATTAGAAGAGCCACCATCTCCATTTACTATCCTAATGGTGTTTTCCAAGAAGCCATTATTTCCCTTTTTTTTGTGGCAACAGCTCGTTTATTTCCGCAAATTCATGTTATTAAGAAGAAACACACACACATATGTTAAACTAGCAACAGTGAGTCAGTCAGTCGTGTGTGTGTGTGTGTGCGTTGTGTGAAGGTCGGTTGGCCAAAAGCTGGCGAGAGAGTTTCTGTCCCAAGGTAAAGTTTGTTATTTATCAATCATTTTTATTTTGATTTGATTGACAAGTTGTGTAATCTACGATAGGTATCATGTCAGAGACCATCATCATACTCATACGCATGTGTGTTTACCTGCTGTCGCAATATAAGCTGGTACACAATGGTGGTGGTGCGGGATGGCGGCATATGATGAGGGATATTTTGATGTATGGGCTGATAAGTGATTTCGATATGGAATAGAATTCCTAAGAAAACTTACATACATAAAAATTTAAGTTGAGGTTTTTTGTTTGGTTTAGATTAAGTAATAGTAGCTGTATAGTGCCAGATGGGAAACGAAACCATGAGCCTCGCACTGAGGGCTTAAGAAGATAACTTCACTTAAAAATAGGTTTGGCGTTTTAAAAAGCCCTTGTTTGGATCTCTTAAAGCCTTAAGCAGCACTTTCCATTGCAAACACTCTCTAAGTGACATTGGCAAATATTTTGATTCAATTTCCCTTGCATTTCATCCAAATCCTTCATTTATGCTGCCATTTCATTTCATTTTACAGGATTATCAGGACAAAGTGAAGAAGAGACGCATCAAAATATGCTTCAGCAAAGATATCTCGTCGGATAAAGGTTTCAGCTCATCGGCGGGTGACAATTATGCGAGTGGGTCCAATGCCAACATCCGCGAAGAGACAGAGTTCAGCACCAGCAACATTGAGGACAAGAGTCATGCGGGCACGGAGCTGACCAATGTCTCCGATGAGATGACAACAACGAATGCCGATGAAGTAAGCACCACTTAAAGCTCTTAGTGTTGGCAGCATTAGTTAAGCTGCTTGTAAATCTCCTAGGATATGAAAATTCCATTAGGCTTTGCTTTTTTTTTTTGCCCATTTAAACTCAAAAATAAATTTAAAGTTTTTCCCTCAAATGACATATTTCCTTCATTTTCTTTTTTGTTGCTGTTTGTCTTTTGTGTGTGCCTTTGGAATCGATGGTGGCTTAACCTCTCATCCTGGTCATTGGTATGGTGTGGTATGGTATGGTATGGGCATGACAGCGCATACCCTTGCCTCTGGAGATTTCAACTGTGTCGCAGCAGGTCGCTGCCACAACGTCAACATTTCAACAGCATGTCACGGCAATTGTGCTGACCTCCGCCTCGCCAAGGCTAATGTCGTGTCCAAACAGCAAACAACAGCAGCAGAACTTCCTTGGTACAAATCCCCACCAAAAGTTGGCCAAGCGACGTCAGCAAATCGAGGCGAAGCGCGAACGCAAGGCAGCCCAGACGCTGGCCATCATAACGGGCGCCTTTGTTGTCTGTTGGCTGCCCTTCTTTGTGATGGCTCTGACACTGTCGCTGTGTAAAAACTGTGAAATTCATGCAGCCGTTGCCTCGCTCTTCCTATGGCTGGGCTATTTTAATTCCACCCTAAATCCCATCATTTACACCATCTTCAATCCGGAATTTCGGCGTGCCTTTCAGCGTTTGCTGTTTGGCAAGAACTATGTGGCCCAGCGCTGCAAACGACGCAGTGCGAACATATGATCTTAGCAGAAAAAGGCCCCAGAGCCTAGTGTTGCAATTGCCGCCGAATACACAAGCTGTGCGTGATGTTAAATGAGGTAAGTGTTTTCTTTTTGAAAGGAGGCAGATTGAAGTTTTAAACGGACGGACAGTGTGAAAAAAAAAAACAAAGGAACCCAGCAATGAGAAGACAGTGAAAGAACATTGGGCAAACCCTTTAAAAACATTTACACAAGAAACCAAATCAAAATTTGGGAGCACTTTTTATAACCACCACTATAGGTTGTGGGTATACCAATCTAGTCATTCCGTTTGCAACACCTCGAAATGTTCGTCCAAGACACCATAAAGTAGATCTATTCTTCATCGTTGTTGTTGTTGTTGTTGTGGCAGTTTATTGTGTTCTATATTTCATCTGCTTGATTCTGTTGAATGTCAAGACCCAGGAACTCTGCGACTAAGATGGTGTGCGTCCACAGGGATCTGGGTCTGAGTCGAGTGGGTCTGGCCGGACAGTTAAACAGGTGACGTGCATCGTGCGGTTCCTGGTTACAATCGGGACATACATCCTGCATGTCGGCATCAATCCTAGCTCTGTGGGAATTGAGGCGGCAGCATCTGCCGGAACGTAATTGAGCCTACTTGAGAATTGAGAACTACTCTGGTATGCCGGGGGAGGTCCATTTCTTCAGGTGCAAAGGGGAAGCGGTCGTTCTCCAAGGACTACATTCACCCGGTAGCCAATTACCATTCACCCGGTAGCCAATTACCGCATCTGCTTCCGTGTCTCCATGAATGTTGTCTAGACCTGCTTGATATGCCGCCTGATCTAGAGGTTCTCTTTTGTAGCGCTGAACCTCACGCTCTGGATCATGTAGATCTACCTAAAGGCTTCAGGGCGGTGGATATCTATCCACAAGAGGATGATTTAAGTGGTCTCTGCGATAACAGCCCCAAAAGGTATTGCTTAGACATCATGTAGTTATGTCTTCGCACTGGTAGGATCTTTGTCTCCTGATGGAAGTGGTCCACATGAGAACTGAGGAGACAGCCCGTCGCAGTTTGGTGGGCGGCATTCTGACAGATCTGAATATTATTCCACTGCGTGTCACAAAGTTGACGAGACCACACTGGCGCTGCATAACTTACCACAGACCGGCCAATTGCTTTGTACGTGGTCAACAAGGTTTCTTTGTCTGCACCCCAAGTGCTGCCGGCAAGTGACTTGAGGGCCTAGTTACTACTTTTACTCTATCGCAGATTGTTGTGGCGTGAAAGAGCTCTCAAATGTGACGCCAAGTATTTTGGGACACTTGATGGTCGGAATCATTTCTCCATCGACCATCATCACAGTCAGCTCAGTATTCACCTCACGCGTATTTGTAGTGAACAATGTGGCTAAAGATTTGGTGGCAGATATCTTCAGATTTCTTGCAGCGAAATATGAGGCAAGCTTGTTGAGGTTCAACCTATCGCAGATGTCAACAATGGGGCCTGATGCCATGATCATACAATCATCCGCATATGAAACAATCTCTATGCCGTCTGGAGGGGGTGGAATGGAGGATAGGTAGAGGTTGAACAGTGCCAGAGATATCACCCCAACTTGGGGAACTCCCGGTTTCACTCTACAGTGCTTCGACTTCTTATCCCAAAATTCCACAAATGACTGGCGACCACACAGATAATTCGCGACCCAGCGTTTCAAGCCTGGCTGGAGAGAGATGTGTCGGCGATGTCCTCAAATAATTTGGCATGGCTGACCGTGTCGATTGCCTTCGATAGGTCCATGAGGACCGTCCTATCACATGGCCTGAGCTGATTGAAGCCACGGCAAATGTGTGCGGTGTTGGCATGCAAAGCTGTTGTTATGCTGTGCAGTCTTCGAAATCCATGTGGATGCTCGGCGAATGGAAATTATCCTACGAGGCTCGGGAGGAGTAATGCCTCAAGCGTCTTTGCCACTGGTGAGAGAAGGGAGATCGGTCTGTACGACTCCCCCAAACTCGGGTCTTTTCCAGGCTTCAGTAGCGGGATCACTCTGCCCATTTTCCAGACATCGGGAACGATAAGAGTGTTCAATGACAGGTTGAGGACAGTGGTAAGGTACTCAACTTCAGGTGAATCCAGATTATTCAACATCAATGTAGAGATTTCGTCGGCGGCCAACGCCTTAGATGATTTGGCGCCACGGATGACATTCGTAACTTCGCCCACGGTAAATTGTGGTGGCTTTGCATCGGCTGGGAGACCACGCATATACGGTGAATGGCTCTCCTCCTTGCCCTGTCTCTCTCGGGATGCACAATAAATTGACGGTTGAACAACCAGGCGCATCTCTTTGGATCAGTCGTGGTTATATCGCCAAAAGTGACTGAGGTATTGTTATCCCGTCTACCGGCGTTCGAGAGTGACTTAAGAGTGGCCCACAGTTTGCCTACACCGGTGCCTAAGTTACATTGCTCCAAGTGTTCCAGCCACAAATTTCGCTTATGTTCGTTGACTACCCTGTTTATTTCCAGATTCAGCTCGCTGATTCTGTGGTTAGTGGGTTCCATAGCACGAATCCCATCAAGCTCGTTTGCGACTACCACTGCTTGCGCCGGGAAATTGGGCCGCACTTGGGGTATTCGACCGGCTGGTATAAAGCGAGCGGCTGCTGCGTTAAAGATGTCTCGGAATTTCCTCTCGGCCACTGGCACATCCGAGGGGGGTGGCAGTTCACTGAAGCGGCGATTGGTATACTCTCTGAAGCCAGTCCAATCGGTCTTCTTATGATTGATAAACGTCCGGTGTTCAGAGGTTATGAAGTCGGGTGGTCGGTCGATGGTGAGAATTATGGGAAGGTGGTCTGACCCCAACGTCACTCAGAAGATCAGGGGATGCAATGGAGATGTCTGGCGAGCTACTGCACCTCCTCGTAATCCTAGTGGGGGCATCCTCAGTCACCGCGCAAGACGTGGAGTTTTCAGTCTGCTCTGCCAAAGCTATGCCACGCTGGTCGTTACCTAGGGGAGAATGCCATGACGTGTGATGCGCATTTAAGTATCCAAGAACCAGACGATTATGGCCAGATAGCAACCCACATATGTCTGGGTTGTAAGCCTGGCCATTAATCGGCACACAGCTGCCAACCGGCGGTATGTTCACGTTGTATAGCTCTATATCGGCAGTACCAGACCTGACTGCTATCCCCATACATTCCATGTAGGGGTCACTAGCGCCATGCGCAGACGAGATGGGTCTATATTTCACGGAATGGTGTATTACGAAGGCCAATCCCCCACCTCCATTCCTTGAGCGATTCTTACGTAGCACATTGTAACCGTGACAACTGTTCGAGCTGCAGGTGTTGGTCAGCTTTGTCTCCTGGATCGCTGCGACCAATAGGCTCTTCCGACTCATAAAGTGCACAATCACATCGATCTTGTCACGAAGTCCGTTGCAGTTTAACTGCAAGAACGATACCGGCACTGGCCTGGCAATATTTGGGCAGGGATGCTGCCGTTGCGTAAATTGCCGTATGGGCGAGGTCGGGAGTGGTCACATAGTCCGACGACGAGGACGCGGAAGGCGACGACGAAGACGCTTGTGACCCATTGCTGGCTATGTTCGCACAGCACCTTGCGACATAGCTAGTATGCCTATACTCCCGTAGTGAAGTGAGGCCAGAGCGATATCGGCAATGTACCCACTCCATGAAGGCGGTTCTGGCAAACCGAACAGAACCAGGGTCCGGGGTTCTTTTCAATCCCGGCACGGACCAGAATCATGCGGAGAAAGCACTCCGCGATGTGCCTCTGCCATGACGAAAAAAGACGAAAACGTACACTGAGGCGGCAGCCCTTGCCGATGAGGATTCCTTAGGGTCAAACCGCTGCCATGGGATTGAATTTTTCATCGTCTTGACGCACAGTGGGATAAGGAAAAAAAAAATAAGTCAAAATAAATCTGCCATTTTGGAACGGATTGAGATATCTTCATGAAATTTTTCATGGTTATAGCTGAGGTATTATCCAGTTGTCTTGGCATAGGCAAAGCGATGAGAACCACGCCCGCTAGGACACTGAAGACCATTCTAGATATCCGACCCATTGACATATAGATTAAGTGTGAGGCAACCACTTCGGCTATGAGACTTAAGGCGATGGGAGAATGGATTGAGGATGGGAGCAGCTCATACCATCGCGGTATAATCGAGGCGTCGATAGGAAGCCTGGAGGGAAGGGAAGATGTTTCCGAGGTCGAGTGCGAGGCACTGCCTTGAACTGATGGAACCCTAGTATTGCCTTCAGGAATACCATGTTACACGGATGGATAAAAGCTAGAGGACAGAGTGGGCCTGGGGATCTACATTGAGAACCGAGGGATTAAGATCTGTTTTAGACTGCCTGACCATAATACAGTCCTGCAGGAGAAGATCCGGGCGATCACGGAATGCGTTAAATGGTGTGGTGCTAACGCGAGGACATCGAGGGTGAACATCTTTACCGACAATAAAATTGCCATAAGGGCAATAACAACCATGACGGTAAGGTCACGAACAGTCTTAGAGTGTAAGAATGAGAATAACGCCTTGTCTGAGGATGACACAATCCGCATCGTTTGGGTGCCGGGCCATAACGTAGTAAGGGGAAATGAAAGGGCAGTCGATCTGGCGGTGAAGGACTGCCGTCAATAAACTTGGTTAACCCAAAGCCTTTTGGATTGTCGCAGTCCAAGTTAAGGGAGTGGGCGATGAAGGCGCATGCAACATTGTGGAACAGCGAAACGGTCGATAGGGAGGCAAAAATTCTATGGATCTATGGATTCTAAGGATCCAGATCGTGAGTAGACGAAGCTTTTACTGAAAGGAAGTAAGAAGGAGGTCAGTAAAGCTATTGGTAGCATAACGGGACGCATAGGACTACAAACTCACTTATGGAAAATCGGTGCGGCAAGTGATACCATGTGTAAGGCATTCGGGAAAGATGATGAGACGGTGAAGCATTTCCTTTGTCATTGCCCGGCTTTCGCGTCTAACAGATACCGACACTTTGGTGGGGACACAATACCACACTTGAACCAACTTAGGGGCGTGGCATGGAAAACAATTAGGGGTTTTGTAGGTAGCACAGCTTTACTCCTTCGAAAGTTAGCGTGCTTTCGACAGACAGACGGACGGACGGTCGGTCATGGCTAGATCGACCTTAAATGACATGACGATCAAGAATATATTTACTTAATGCGGTCTCAGACTCATATTTCGAGGTGTTACAAACAGAATGACGAAATTAGTATACCCCCATCCTATGGTGGAGGGTATAACAAACATATCAACATTGCCAAACTCTTTTTTTGTGCACTTGAACATTCTTTGAATGTCACTGCAAGTGCTTTTTTGTGCTCAGGCCGCATTGACCTGCAGCACAGCGACGGGCCAGTTCGTTTGGTTTGACTTTTTGCGCTCTTTTATTGCTGCACGAAGGAGATTTAGAGAAAAAATATTCTAAGAAAATATTTTATGAAAATATTGGGTTGCCCAAAAAGTAATTGCGGATTTTTTAAAAGAAAGTAAATGCATTTTTAATAAAACTTAGAATGAACTTTAATCAAATATACTATTTTTACACTTTTTTTTCTAAAGCAAGCTAAAAGTAACAGCTGATAACTGACAGAAGAAAGAATGCAATTACAAAGTCACAAGCTGTGAAAAAATTTTGGCAACGCCGACTATATGAAAAATCCGCAATTACTTTTTGGGCAACCATAGAATTTTTTAATTTTTTGTAAAAGAGTCATCTGACTATCTTCTCAGCGATTGTTTAGCATTTTCTTCGCTTGTGTTGTTGAAAAATTGATTTGGAACATAATGAAAAAGTTTTCCCATTGTGTGATAGTTATCCACACTCTCATATGTTGAAAGTGCATTGTCATTCCGTTCTTCCCAGTGGCATATTCAATTTCGCAAAAAAAAAAAAAAAACGAAGCAAAGTGGAAGTGCAATGGGAAGGACCAAAGTGTCTTAAGAGCATTGTCAATATTTAATGCTTACAAACAAAATGGGGAGCACTGAAAAGGACATTATCAGAAGTTCTCTGCTGCTTATATCCTTTCCATTCTCCTTTGCTCGTCATTTCCAATTTAGTGTTATGTTAGTTTTATGGACACCAATGGTGAGTATCAATCCACCAACAAAAAAAAAAATCAATCCATTGGCTATGGCCCCAAACACATTGCAAATGAAGTGCTTGGAGTTTTTGGACAACAAAATCTGTTCGCTGTTGTTATATCATGGATGGTGGAGAAGTCTTTGGGGCATCATTTCATTTTATGGACAATATTTTATTGATTGTATCTTGAAGAAATGTAGATGTATTTTGGCAAAGTTTTTTTGTCGTCTTTTAAAGGCGATTACGGCAAAGAGTAAAGGTATTGTTAAGGGGACACAACTAACTTATACACAACAAAATATGAAATACCTTAACCATATTTATAAAGGGTGATTTTTTTGAGGTTAGGATTTTCATGCATTAGTATTTGACAGATCACGTGGGATTTCAGACATGGTGTCAAAGAGAAAGATGCTCAGTATGCTTTGACATTTCATCATGAATAGACTTACTAACGAGCAACGCTTGCAAATCATTGAATTTTATTACCAATATCAGTGTTCGGTTCGAAATGTGTTTAAATTTTGACAAATTTTGTTCAGCGATGAGGCTCATTTCTGGTTGAATGGCTACGTAAATAAGCAAAATTGCCGCATTTGGAGTGAAGAGCAACCAGAAGCCGTTCAAGAACTGCCCATGCATCCCGAAAAATGCACTGTTTGGTGTGGTTTGTACGCTGGTGGAATCATTGGACCGTATTTTTTCAAAGATGCTGTTGGACGCAACGTTACGGTGAATGAACACATTTCGAACCGAACACTGATTTTGGTAATAAAATTCAATGATTTGCAAGCGTTGCTCGTTAGTAAGTCTATTCATGATGAAATGTCAAAGCATACTGAGCATCTTTCTCTTTGACACCATGTCTGAAATCCCACGTGATCTGTCAAATACTAATGCATGAAAATCCTAACCTCAAAAAAATCACCCTTTATATCAGGTTATGGACCGAATTGAACCATACTTGGCACAGTTGTTTGGTATCATAACAAAACACATTGTGCAAAATTTCATTTCAATCGAATAAGAATTGCGTACTCTAGAGGTTCAAGAATTCAAGATCCAAGATCGGCTTATATGGCAGACGGACGGACGGATGGACGGATCAAGAATATATATACTTTATGGGGTCTCAGACGAATATTTCGAGTTAACAAACGGAATGACGAAATTAGTATACCCCCATTCTATGGTGGAGGGTATAAAAATAAATATTCCTCATCGCTGAACGGTGAATGAACACATTTCGAACCGAACACTGATTTTGGTAATAAAACTCAATGATTTGCAAGCGTTGCTCGTTAGTAAGTCTATTCATGATGAAATGTCAAAGCATACTGAGCATCTTTCTCTTTGACACCATGTCTTAAATCCCACGTGATCTGTCAAATACTAATGCATGAAAATCCTAACCTCAAAAAAATCACCCTTTAGCTGCCATACAAACCGATCTGGGGTCTTGATTTCTTGAGCCTCTAGAGTTCGCTATTCTTATTCGATTGGAATGAAATTTTGCACCACGTGTTTTGTTATGATATCCAACAACTGTGCCAAGTATGGTTCAAATCGGTCTATAACCTGATATAGCTGTCATATAAACCGATCTTGGGTCTTGACTTTTGAGATTGTAGAGAGCGCAATTCTTATCCGATTTGGCTGAAATTTTGCGTGACGTATTTTATTCTTACTTTCAACAACTCTGTCAAATAAGGTTAAAATCGGTTCATAACCTGATATAGCTGCCACATAAACCGATATGGGATCTTGACTTCTTTAGTCTCAGAGGTCGATTTGCCTGAAATTTTGTACGACGGATCCTCTCATAACCATTAACATGCGTGTTTATTATGGTCTGAATCTGTCTATAGCCCGATACAGCTTCCATATAAATCTATCTCTCTATTTTACTTCTTGAGCCCCCAACGGGCGCAATGATGATTCGAATTGGCTGACATTTTACACAGGTCTCCAACATATAATTTAATTGTGGTCCAAACCGGACCATATCTTGATATCGCTCTAATAACAGAGCAAATCTTTTTTTATATCCTTTTTTGCCTAAGAAGAGATGTCGGGAAAAGAACTCGACAAATGCGATCCATGGTGGAGGGTATATAAAATTCGGCCCTGCCGAACTTAGCACGGTTTTACTTGTTTTTATACCCACCACCGAAGGATGGGGGTATATTAATTTTGCCATTCCGTTTGCAACACATCGAAATATCCATTTCCGACCCTACAAAGTATATATTGGGTTGCCCAAAAAGTAATTGCGGATTTTTCATATAATCGACGTTGATAAATTTTTTCACAGCTTGTGACTCTGTAATTGCATTCTTTCTTCAGTCAGTTATCAGCTGTTACTTTTAGCGTGCTTTAGAAAAAAAGTGTAAAAAAAGTATATTTGATTAAAGTTCATTCTAAGTTGTATTAAAAATGCATTTACTTTCTTTTAAAAAATCCGCAATTACTTTTGGGGCAACCCAATATATTCTTGATCAGCGTAAAAGTCTACGACGATCTGGACATGTCCGTCCGTCTGTCTTTTGAAATCACGCTACAGTCTTTAAAAAAAGAAATATTGAGCTGAAACTTTGCACAGATTCTTTTTTTTGTCCATAAGCAGGTTAAGTTCGAAGATGGGCTATATCGGACTATACCTTGTTATAGCCCCCCAGGATCGGTCTATATCCTCCGATTTAGGGTCTTAGGCCCATAAAAGCTACATTTATTATCCGATTTTGCTGAAATTTGGGACAATGACATCCTTCGACGTCCTTCGTCAATTTGGCTCTGATCGGTCCTGATTTGGATATAACTGCCATGTAGACCGCTCTGCCGATTTAGGGTCTTAGGTCCATAAAACATAGATTTTTTATCCGATTTTGCTGAAATTTGGGACAGTGAATTGTGTTAGGTTCTATGAGATCCTTCGTCAATTTGGCTCAGATCGGTCCAGATTTGGATATAGCTGCCATATAGACCGCTCCACCGATTTAGGGTCTTAGGTTCATAAAAGCTACAATTATTTTTCCATTTTGCTGAAATTTGGGACCATGGGTTGTGTTAAGCCCTTCGAGATCCTTCGTCAATTTGGCTCAGATCGGTCCAGATTTGGATATAGCTACCATATAGACCGATCCGCCGATTTATGGTATTAGGTCCATAAATGCTACATTTATTATCCGATTTTGCAGAAATTTGGGACCATGGGTTGTGTTAGACCCTTTGACATCCTTCGTCAATTTGGCTCAGATCGGTCCAGATTTGGATATAGCTATCATATAGACCGATCCGCCGACTTTGGTTCTTAGGTCCACAAAAGCCACTTTTATTATCCGATTTTGCTGAATTTTGGGACAGAGAGTTGCGTTGGACCCCTCGACATCCTTCGTTAGTTTGGTCCAGATCGGTCCAGATTTGGATATAGCTGCCGTATAGACCGATCCTCCGATTTAGGGTCTTAGGCCCATAAAAGCCACATTTATTATCTGATTTTGCTGAAATTTTGGACAGTGGGTTGTATTAGAACCTTCGACATCCTTCTTCAATTTATCCCAGATCGGTGCAGATTTGAATATAGCTGCCTCTCGATTTAAAGTTTTGGGCCCATAAAACTCGCATTTATTATCCGATTTCGTCAAGATTTGGGACAGTTCATTGTGTTAGGCTTTTCGATATCCGTGTCGCATATGGTTCAGATCGGTTTATTTTTAGTTATAGCTTCTAAAAAGACCAAAATTTGGTATACACAATTGAGCAATGACTTGTACCGAATAGTATTTGGTCCAAATCGGAATATATTTCGATATAACTGCTATGGGACATATAGTATGCAATTTACACCGGATTTTGATGAAAGGTGGTTTACATATATACCCGGGGTGGTGGGGATCCAAAGTTCGGCCCGGCCGAACCTAACGTCTTTTTACTTGTTTTTTTTTTTTTTTTGGATGCTCTCCCACTGTGCGACGGTCAGATACAAGCAGAGTATATCTTCCTTAGATGTATGTTCATATTGGCATGAATGGATTAATATCCGTACCTTTTTTCAACCTAACCTTACTAAATCTTCCTAAGCCAATTGAGTACACAGCTTGTAATCTTGAGTCCTTATAAAGCTTATCCTGAGTTGGCTACAATTAATTAAGACAGACCCTTGAGCATCCTATCTGTTGTCTGGCAATTTCTTTTCTGTAATCAATTAAATCTTTAAGTTTTTGGCGATATTCATTCTCATGTTCATTAGCTCGACTCACCTCCCTTTGGGAGAAATAGAGTTAAAACTGGCTTAATTAGTTACAAAATGCAAATAAAAATTTTGCACATGAACATTCCACTAAGGAACAGGGGCAAATTTTTTACACATCAATGAGGGCAGTCCAATTCAAGTTTAAGGTCAATGATAAGGGGCCTTTGTGTCCGAACGGCGTGCCGCAGTGCGACACCTCTTTGGAGAGAAGTTTTACACGGCATAGTACCTCACAAATGTTGCCAGCATTAGGAGGGGAAAACCACCATTGAAAATTTTTTCTGATAATCTCGCCAGGATTCAAACACAGGCGTTTAGCATCATAAGCGGACATGCTAACCTCTGCGCTACGGTGGTCTCCTCTTAATTAGCTACATTCTTAGCAGAATCCATGATTATGAGTTCCCAACATGCGTTCCAGCCGTTTTTACTTATTGCCTATGTAAAATTAATAAAAACACCAGTAAGGCAAGGCAAAATTCGGGCGGTGCCGACTATATAAAACCCTACACCACCTAGTGTCTGTAGTACTTTTTATATGTAGAACTCATCTCGAAATCAAGTCAGACTTTATTTTGGATACAAATCGAAATAACAATTTAGAACTTTGTAAGATTTTCCTACCATAGAACATTAGATTTGGATTTCCACATCTTTAAAAGGCCATATCGGATAGAAGATTATATGGGAGTTATATCGAAACCTAATGTTTGACGTATGAGAGTTTGACGTACATACTGGGGCGTCAGTCAGAGTTTGACGTCCCTGTATGCGTCATTAAGATGTGACCAAAATTGTGGTTTTTACTGACATAAAAGTCCATATCGGATGAAATATACACATTGAAGCTATATCTAAATTAGGACTGATTTTAATGAAATTTTGTGCACGTATTGGAACGTCAATTGGATATCGGATGAGCGATATTTATGGTAGCTATATTTAAATCTAAACCGATTTTTTATGAAATTTTGCACACATAGGGAGACGACAAATAAAGCACCTTATGCAAAATTTTGTAAAGATCGGACCAAAATTGTGGCTTCTACAATCTTAAAAGGCCAAATCGGATGAAAGACATATATGGGAGCTTTATGTAAATCTGAACCGATTTTTATGAAATTTTGCACATACAATGAGACTTCCCAAAAATGAGGTAAAGATCGGACCAAAATTGTGGCTTATACAGCTCTAATAGTTCAAATCGGATGAAAGATATATATCTAAATCTGAACCGATTTTTATGAAATTTTCCAGATATATTAAGATCACTAACAAAACAGTTCGTGCCAAATTTTGTGCAGAACGTTTGAAAATTGTAGCTACTACGGTCATTTAAGTGCAAATCGGGCGATACATATATATGGGAGCTATATCTAAATCTGGAGCGATTTTTATGAAATTAACCGGTAATGTCGGAAGTCATAAGAAAATCCTTGCTGCCAAATTTCGAGAGAATCGGTTAACATATCAACCGATTTAACCATTTTATTGCAGTATTACTGCAAATCGGACAAATATATGGTTGCCCAAAAAGTAATTGCGGATTTTTTAAAAGAAAGTAAATGCATTTTTAATAAAACTTAGAATGAACTTTAATCAAATATATAATTGCCATTTTGTTCGATAACCTTTTGCCATCTTCCTGGCAAATTTAGTATTCCACGCTCATAGAACTTCTGGCCTTTATCTGCTAAAAACTGAACCAAGTGCGATTTTATAGTCTCATCATTGCCGAAAGTTTTACCATTTAAGGAGTGCTGCAAAGATCGATATAAATGGTAGTCTGATGGTGCAAGGTCAAGGCTATATGGTGGATGCATCAAAAGTTCCCAGCCAAGCTCACTCAGTTTTTGGCAAGTGACCAAAGATGTGTGCGGTCTAGCGTTGTCCTGGTGGAATATGACACCTTTACGATTGACCAATTCTGGTCGCTTCTCCTTGATGGCTGTATTCAATTTGTCCAATTGTTGACAGTAAACATCCGAATTAATCGTTTGGTTCCTTGGAAGCAGCTCAAAATATACCACACCCTTCCAATCCCACCAAACAGACAGCATAACCTTCTTTTGGTGGATATCAGCCTTTGAAGTGGTTTGAGCTGGTTCACCATGCTTGGACCATGATCGTTTTCGACTAACGTTGTTGTAAACAATCCATTTTTCATCTCCAGTAATGATTCGTTTTAAAAACGGATCGAATTCATTGCGTTTAAGGTGCATATCACTAGCGTTGATTCGGTTTGTTCAATTAATTTCTTTCAATACATGTGGTACCCAAATATCAAGCTTTTACACCAGTCCAAGACTTTTTATGTGATACTGAACGGTTGATTTTGGTATATTTAACTTCTCTCCTATCTGACGCTTAGTTACATGACGATCCAATTCGATTAATGCTTTGATTTGGTCATCATCAACTTCATTTGGCCGACCTGAACGTGGCTCATCTTTAAGTGAAAAATCTCCAGAATGGAATTTGCGAAACCAATTTTGACACTGTCTTCCTTTTAAGGCTCTATCACCATACACATCTCGTAAATTTTTAACAACCTGCTCCGCGTTTTTTCCTTTACGGAAATAATAAAGTAAAATATGATGAAAATGCTCCTTTGTGGGCTCCATATTAAAATTGACGCCAAACAAACAAATGTAAACAAAATTTCGCGCACTTTTTTTCTAAAGCAAGCTAAAAGTAACAGCTGATAACTGACAGAAGAAAGAATGCAATTACAGAGTCACAAGCCGTTGAAAAAATTTGTCAACGACGACTATATGAAAAATCCGCAATTACTTTTTGGGCAACCATATAAATGGGAGCTATATCCAAATCTGTACCGATTTCTATGAAATTAACCGGTACTGTAGGAAGTCATAAGAAAATCCTTTCTGCCACATTTCGAGAGAATCGATTAACAAATGACCATTTTATTGCAGTATTACTGCAAATCAGACAAACATATATATGGCAGCTATATCCAAATCTGAACCGATTTTTTCCAATTTCTATAGGCTTCGTCTCCAGGCCAAAGAACATGTCCATACAAAATTTTAAGACGATCGAATGAAAATTGCGACCTGTAGTTTGTACACAAATAAACATGGACACACAGACGGACGGACGGACAGACGGACATGGCTAAATCAAATCAGAGAGTGATTCTGAGTCTATCGGTATTCTTATCAATGGGTCTAGCTCTTCTCCTTCTTATCGTTGCAAACAAATGCACAAATCTATAATACCCTGTACCACAGTGGTGGTGCAGGGTATATCCAACAATAACAATAACTCGCTATCCAAAGCCTTTATGCTTACTTTTCACTGTATGAATAACAATTTGACTTTCTTTAATGTTTCTTTGCAGAGCAATAATGAATTTCTATTCTAAAAAGCATTTCAATAATAATTCTGGTAAGAAGCAAAAAAACTAGCAGTAAATCTATGAACAATGTATGAATAATAAAAGGCGCCCAAGGCTGAATAACTAAATAAAAAAAAGGACAATCTCTTTAAAATTCCCCAAAAACAAATAACAAAGAAACAAACAAACAAACCAAACTAACTAAGAAATTTATAGAAATCCAACAATAATGCCTTTATTCATTTCAATTAAATATGTTACTATGTACATGCATACATACAAACATACATACAAGTGTATGTGTGCAATCCAAAGAAGAAAAACAAACAACTACAACAACCAATTTGTATGTGTAACACCTCAACTAGATTAAAATTTTGTGAAGAGAGAAGAAAGAACAAAACAGAAAACACACAAAAACCTAAACCCTTATAAACATAGTTTTAAACATAACTTTTTGAACGTGATTTTAATAAATAAGTAATCCAAGAGCTCCTTACAAATTAAATATTAAAAGAAATCAACAAACACAAAAAAAAACCATTAAATCAATAAGCATCAACACTTTAAGCAAACAAAAGAAAAGAATCAAATCAAATCAAAGAAAGCCATTTCAACTAGCAACTAAGGAAAAAACTACAAAGAAACCGAAACCAAGGAAGAATAAATGAAAACAGAAAAACACAAGAAACCCTAAAAAATCAACATCTAACAATAAATGCCCTCAATTTAGCCCGTAAGTGATATGTGTGTGTAAGAGTTTAGAAATCATTTCTAAAATGATTGTACAAAAAGTCAAACTACAAACTACTCGCCTACTACCCTCAAAGCCCCGCCCCTCCCCCTCCTACTAAAAATAAAGAAAACAAAAACAAACATCTAATTGAATATCCCTGAAATCCCTTGAGAGATAAATACAAACCTGTACTTAGATATTTATTTACTTATACAACTGTAGTTATGTATCCAATATAAGCGTGTGCGTGTGCGTGTGTATTTGTAGCGATCACAAATCGATTGAAGCATTTCCATTTTAGTGAAATTCATTTGTGTTAGTTTTATTACATGGATCTACCCAACCAATATACACACAAACGAACCTTTGTATAAGGGAGAATTTCATTTGAAATATTTAGACGAATATATGTGAGTTGTTGTTTTTTTTTTCAATTTTAGATTTATATGTATATATGCATTTTCATTAGCATTGCATCGAGAGAATTTCCATTCAATTTTCTCCATATTTATTTTGCTAATATTTATTGTTGTAATCCTTAGCCTTTACAATTGTATCTATGGTTTCATTACCATGACCTGGCAAATATTGCTCACTTTGTATTTTTAGGTATTTTTAAGCTTCAAAGCATTTTGATTTTCAAAAATAGCCATCCTTTAAAGCATACCAAAGATACATCGAGAGAATGCTATTTTAGAAAGCTATTCACTTTGCAGCCACTCAAGGAGGAAAATGACAGAGTATGAAGTATGTTTTCTCCCACATGAGCTTAAACAAAGAAAAACGCCTACCACCGTGGATTTTATTTTAATTCAACATAGAATTTTACTTACAAATACATTCAATTTGGGATGTATTTATACCCTACACTGCTACTGTGGTACAGGGTATTATAACTTAGTGAATTATGTAGTAACACCCAGAAGGAAGAGAGACAGACCCATTGATAAGCATACCGATAGACTCAGAATCACTTTCTGATTCGATTTAGCTATGTCCGTCTGTCTGTATGTCTGTCCGTCTGTTCATGTTTATTTGTGTACAAAGTACAGGTCGCAGTTTTCATTCGATCGTCTTCAAATTTTATATGGGCATGTTCTTCGGCCTGGAGACGAAGCCTATTGAAATTGGAAAAAATCAGTTCAGATTTGCATATAGCTGCCATATAAAGGGTGATTTTTTTGAGGTTAGGATTTTCATGCATTAGTATTTGACAGATCACGTGGGATTTCAGACATGGTGTCAAAGAGAAAGATGCTCAGTATGCTTTGACATTTCATCATGAATAGACTTACTAACGAGCAACGCTTGCAAATCATTGAATTTTATTACCAAAATCAGTGTTCGGTTCGAAATGTGTTCATTCACCGTAACGTTGCGTCCAACAGCATCTTTGAAAAAATACGGTCCAATGATTCCACCAGCGTACAAACCACACCAAACAGTGCATTTTTCGGGATGCATGGGCAGTTCTTGAACGGCTTCTGGTTGCTCTTCACTCCAAATGCGGCAATTTTGCTTATTTACGTAGCCATTCAACCAGAAATGAGCCTCATCGCTGAACAAAATTTGTCAAAATTTGAACACATTTCGAACCGAACACTGATTATGGTAATGAAATTCAATGATTTGCAAGCGTTGCTCGTTAGTAAGTCTATTCATGATGAAATGTCAAAGCATACTGAGCATCTTTCTCTTTGACACCATGTCTGAAATCCCACGTGATCTGTCAAATACTAATGCATGAAAATCCTAACCTCAAAAAAATCACCCTTTATATGTTTGTCTGATTTGCAGTAATACTGCAATAAAATGGTCATTTGTTAACCGATTCTCTCGAAATTTGGCAGAAAGGATTTTCTTATGACTTCCTACAGTACCGGTTAATTTCATAGAAATCAATACAGATTTGGATATAGCTCCCATATATATGGTTGCCCAAAAAGTAATTGCGGATTTTTCATATAGTCGTCGTTGACAAATTTTTTCAACGGCTTGTGACTCTGTAATTGCATTCTTTCTTCTGTCAGTTATCAGCTGTTACTTTTAGCTTGCTTTGGAAAAAAAGTGCGCGAAATTTTGTTTCCATTTGTTTGTTTGGCGTCAATTTTAATATGGAGCCCACAAAGGAGCATTTTCGTCATATTTTACTTTATTATTTCCGTAAAGGAAAAAACGCGGAGAAGGTTGTTAAAAAGTTACCAGATGTGTATGGTGATGGAGCCTTAAAAGGAAGACAGTGTCAAAATTGGTTTCGCAAATTCCATTCTGGAGATTTTTCACTTAAAGATGAGCCACGTTCAGGTCGGCCAAATGAAGTTGATGATGACCAAATCAAAGCATTAATCGAATTGGATCGTCATGTAACTAAGCGTCAGATAGGAGAGAAGTTAAATATACCAAAATCAACCGTTCAGTATCACATAAAAAGTCTTGGACTGAAAGAAAGAAAGAAATTGAAAGAAATTCATTTAACAAACCGAATCAACGCCAGTGATATGCACCTTAAACGCAATGAATTCGATCCGTTTTTCAAAACGAATCATAACTGGAGATGAAAAATGGATTGTTTACAACAACGTTAGTCGAAAACGATCAAGGGTTCAAGCATGGTGAACCATCTCAAACCACTTCAAAGGCTGATATCCACCAAAAGAAGGTTATGCTGTCTGTTTGGTGGGATTGGAAGGGTGTGGTATATTTTGAGCTGCTTCCAAGGAACCAAACGATTAATTCGGATGTTTACTGTCAACAATTGGACAAATTGAATACAGCCATCAAGGAGAAACGACCAGATTTGGTCAATCGTAAAGGTGTCATATTCCACCAGGACAACGCTTGACCGCACGCATCTTTGGTCACTCGCCAAGAACTGAGTGAGCTTGGCTGGGAACTTTAGATGCATCCACCATATAGCCCTGACCTTGCACCATCAGACTACCATTTATTTCGATCTTTGCAGAACTCCTTAAATGGTAAAACTTTCGGCAATGATGAGGCTATAAAATCGCACTTGGTTCAGTTTTTTGCAGATAAAGGCCAGAAGTTCTATGAGCGTGGAATACTAAACTTGCCAGGAAGATGGCAAAAGGTTATCGAACAAAATGGCAATTATATATTTGATTAAAGTTCATTCGAAGTTTTATTAAAAATGCATTTACTTTCTTTTAAAAAATCCGCAATTACTTTTTGGGCAACCATATATTTGTCCGATTTGCAGTAATACTGCAATAAAATGGTTAAATCGGTTGATATGTTAACCGATTCTCTCGAAATTTGGCAGCAAGGATTTTCTTATGACTTCCGACATTACCGGTTAATTTCATAGAAATCGGTTGAGATTTGGATATAGCTCCCATATATATGTGCGTCCGATAAAATGGTCATTTGTTAACCGATTCTCTTGAAATTCGGCGGGAAGGATTTTCTCTTGACTCTCGACATTACTGGAAAATTTCATGGAAATCGGTTCAGATTTATATACAGCTCTCATATATATAATGTCCGATTTTAATTCCTAAAGCCACTGCATGCACATTTATTGACCAATCTTCCCAAAATTTCGTACAAGGCTTTCTTCGAGGACTGTGACAGTATCTGAGAAGGTTGCTCGAAATCGGTTCTGATTTAGATATAGCTCCCATATATATGTTCGTCCGATTTGCAGTTATATTGCAATGAAATGGTCTTTTGTTAACCCATTCTCTCGAAATTCGGCAGAAAGGATTTTCTTATGACTCTCGATATTACTGGCGAGTTTCATAGAAATCGGCTTAGATTTAGATATAGCTGTCATATATGTATATCGCCAGATTTTCACCCCAAGAGCCGCTGCAAGCGCATTATTTGACCAATCTTTCCAAATATTTGCACCACGCTTTCCTCGACGACTACCACATTATCTGAAAAGTTTGCTGGAAATCGATTCAGAATTTGGTACAGCTCCCACATATATGTTCGTCAGATTTTGGGTCATTTGCAAAAATATTGTCATTTGTCAACCGTAGTTATTACGGTTTGACCATATTTGATCGCCAAGGTCTATCAAAATTGGATCAGAATTGGATATTGGAATTGTAGGGTATTATAAAGTCGGCTCCGCCCGACTTTTAGCCCGTATTAGTAAGGAGAGAGTTAGGTTAGTTATGAGTTGCAGTCCCTCCTAACTAGACCTCTGGCGGGAATCGAACCCACGACCGCCACAATGTAAATCCAAGTACGCTACCAACTCGGCTGCTAGGGCGCCTAAGTAAGGGGTTAATCACCGCTGAAAATTTATCCGATATTCATGCCGGGGTTTGAACTCAGGCGTTCGGCGTCATAGGCGGACATGCTAACCCTTGCGCCACAGTGGCTTCTGCCGAAGTCGACGTGGGTCTATTATGCTACCATTCAACAAAAAAGTTCTACCATATCAAGTTTTTCACCAATGTTTCCTTAAAAAATTCCGGACTTTATGAGAAACACCTGCTCGCTTTATAGCAGAATGTCAATGCCCCGGCCTAGACAGTGCAATTAAGAGAAGAGCGTGATGGGATTCATTGAAATTATATTCCAACAATGGGGCAACGACAAAGGATATGCTTCAACGTCTCTTCATCTTCTCCGCATGCCCTATACATGCTATCACTTGCCGCACCGATTTTACATAAGTGAGCTCGTAGTCCTATGTGTCCCGTTATGATACCAATAGCTATACTGACCTCCTTCTTACTTCCTTTCAGTAATAACCCGTCTTCTCATGATCCGGATCTCCCTTTAGGATTTTCGATGTCCTACTGACCGTTTCGTTGTTCCATACGTGTTCGTCGCCCATGCCCTTAACTTGTTCTGTGTCGACCCCAAGTTCATTGACTTGTCAGTCCCCCGGCACGGAATAGCTGTGAGTACCTCACAGGCTGGAACATTGAGGTCCAATCTCTGTGATGTTCATTGCAGTCACGATAAGCTTAGCTGCGAGCTACTGGGCATATCCACTGGTTGCGGATAGTGGAATGCTTCATACAGAGCAGCTGCTAGGGCAGTCTCAGTGAGAGGCCGGGCGGCACTGACTCTTGCCCAAATACTGAGTGCCTATGATGCTCGATATGACAAGGCGAGTTATATTCCGTGAGGGCCCGTATCTCCGTCTACAGGACCGTATTAGGGTGAGGCAGTTAGGAACAGATCTCAGTCCATGGGTTCTCAATGTTGACTTTAGGCTCACTCCTTCCTCTAGCTTTGATCCATTCGTGTACAGTGACATGAATTTCCAGATCGCAATACCAGAGCTCCGTCAATCCAAGACTGTACCGATGTCTGCATTGCATCGCACTCTACCTCAAGTGTCTTCTCAGGCATCTGATAGGAAACTTTTTCCATCCCATTCCATCCTGGTTTCCTATCGTCGCCTCGATTATACCGTGATGATGTGGTCTGCTCTTATACTCTATCCATTCTCCCATCGCAAAAAAAAAAACTAGTAAAAACTATGCCGTGTGAGAACGGATAGGGGATATTTCGAATGGTTGGAGCAGAGGTGTTAACGAGACTGTATGCAAATTTTCAAGGCAATCGGTTTTGGAAATCTGACCACAAACGAAGTTTGGGCAGTCCCAACAAATTTTCGAAATGCCGAGGTTACCAAATTTAGGGGCTGCCAAAAGGTGTCCGGACAACCACGGTCTTTGAAATTTTTGCTCAAGATCTCGCTTACATCACAGCTCTAACCATTCCAAATTTCAAGGAGTTATCCCTACCCTTTCTCACAAGGCAATATGCTTAGTTTTTTTTCGATTTTCTCCCACTGTGCATCGCCTTGGAGGCCATTGTAGCGCAGTGGTTAACAAGTCCACCTATGACGCTGAACGCCTGGGTTCGAATCCTGGCGAGACCATCAGAACAAATTTTCATCGGTGGTTTTCTCTTCCTAATGCTGGCAACTTACGTGAGGTACTATGCCATGTAGAAACTTTTGTCAAAAGAACGCCGTCACGCCGTTCGGACTCGGCTATAAAAAGGAAGCCCTTTATCATTGAGCTTAAACTTGAATCCGACTTCACTCATTGATATGTGAGAAGCTTGCCTCAGTTTCAATACGTCCCCTCCGGCCAGATCTGAAGCGCTGGGTCGCAGATTATCTATGTGGTCGTCGGTTATTTGTGGAAGTTAGCAATAATAAATTGAAACACTGACACTGTTTAACCTCTACGTCAGATCCCGCGCTACCAGAGAGAACCTCTAGATCAAGCCGTTCATCAAGCGGGTCTAGACAACATTCATGTAAACACGGTAGCAGATGCGGTGAATAGCTACCGGGTGAATGTGGTCCTTGTACCTCCCCCGGCAAACCAGAGTAGTTCTGGCTCAATTACAATCCGATAGATGCAGCCGACTTAATTCCTACAGAGCAAGGATTGATGCCAACGTGCAGGCTGTATGTCTCGATTGTGAACAGGGACCACACGTCATCTGTTTAATTGCCAAGCCAGACACACTCGACTCAGACCCAGATCCCTCTGGAATGACCCCATCTTAGGCGCAGAGTTTCTGGATGTGGACACGCAAAAGAATCAAACAGACGAAATATAGAAAACATAAAACTGCTACAACAATAACAACCGAAGAGGTCTTGGAGCTATAGTCTGATTAAAATCCCTACTCAGTCAGTATCCGTAATAGGTTATTTATGATGGTCACCCATAGTAGTGGCGATAAAAATGAGCACCTGTGGCGTGTTCTGTGTCACTTTCTCTCTTTTCTTTATGTCATGGGACCCACAATTTATCCACCGGTTCCATACCACTAAATTCCCATGAACATTCCATTAAGGAACAGGGGATACTTCTCCCAAATCAATGAGTGCAGTCCGATTAAAGTTTTAAAGTGAATGATAAGGACCTCCTTCTAAATGTGGAGTCCGAATAAAGTGCCGCATAGTGACACCACTTGATAGAGAAGTTTAAAAATGGCAGCATACCTCACAAATGCATTGGTAAACCAACGCTGCAAAATTGTTTCTGATGTTCACGCCAGGACTTGAACCCAGGCGTACGGCGTCCTCTGTGCCACTTTGGCCTTCACTTGTTCTTTAACATATTATGTATCCAGTCTCTTAGTACCCGGTCCACTTGGTATTTGACTAAGTATTAGATGAGTGTGTCGATCCGCACATTATTAAACGACATCGCAAGGTCCAGGGATACCGCCAATGTGTAAGTCTTGGCATCGAAGAATTCTTTTATTTCATGTACAACATCGTGCAGGTCAATCTTATCCGATCTTCCCTTGGCATATGCATGCTGTTTGTTTCTGAGCAGTTCGCTAGGTGGCCTATTCATTATCATGGTATCCACAATACTTTCGCTGATTTGAAGTAAAATGGGCATAAGGCTTGCTTCCTGCCAGGCTTTTGGAATGTATGGAAGTTCTAGGCAGGCTGTTGGCATCAGATAGTCAACATTCGTCTGTAGTAAGGATGTTGACTCCGTGAGTCCCGAAGTATCCTGTGGAAAATGGGTTTTCATCAGACGCCATATAGTATATATATTCTTGATCGTCTTGACATTCTTAGTCGATTAAGCTAAGTCCGTCGGCTGTCGAAATCATGGTAACGGTCGAACAAATAAAGATTATCAGCTTGAAATTTTGAACATATATTGGGTTGCCCAAAAAGTAATTGCGAATTTTTCATATAGTCGGCGTTGACAAATTTTTTCAACGGCTTGGGACTCTGTAATTGCATTCTTTCTTCTGTCAGTTATCAGTTGTTACTTTTAGCTTGCTTTAGAAAAAAAGTGTAAAAAAAGTATATTTGATTAAAGTTCATTCTAAGCTTTATTAAAAATGCATTTACTTTCTTTTAAAAATCCACAATTACTTTTTGGGCAAGCCAATACTTCTAAAGTGTGATTTTTTAAGAGCCATTTGAAAGTTTTTCAAATTTTGACAGCAATTACTTTTTGGGCAACCCAATACTTCTGAAGTGTGATTTTTTAAGAGCTATTGGAAAGTTTTTCAAGTTTTGACCGTGACTGCGTCTTAATTGGTCCATCCGCTTAGTCCAATTTTGGCATATTCTTTCCAACATTTCAGCCGGTATCTAACGAATAAATACTTCAATGTTGTCTTCAAATACGTCAATTAAAGCGGGCTTGTCTGTATAGACATGAGCTTTAATCTAGGCGGTAATTTTACCGGTCCCGAACATGAAACAAAATGTTCACCGCACTCGCCTCTCAATAAGTCCATTGTTACGCGTGCTGTATGGCATGTGGTACCGTCTTGTTGAAACCACAAGTCATGCATGTCAAGTTGTTGCATTTTGGGCAAAATTGGATATCATCTCATTGGACTGGATATCATCTCACGGTAGCCCTCACCATTCACAGTTACGTTACGATTCCCATCATCTTTGAAGAAGTACGGTCCAATGATACCAGCAGCCCATAAACCACACCAAACTGTGACTTTTTTCTGTATGCATTGGTAGCTTTTGCTATGCTTCTAGCTGATCTTCACTCCAAAATCGACAATTAAACTTATTTAGGTACCCATTGAGTCAAAAATTCACTTCGTCGTAAAATAAAAATTCAATGATTTGCAAGCGTTGTTCATTTGTAAGACGATTCATGCTTAAATTATAGACCAAAGTGAAGATGTTTGAAAGTGAAACCAAACACGAAACGTGTGTGAACTGTTTCAACCAGTGTTGCCAAAAATATAAAAGCTAAAAAATCAACCTCTAATTGAAGTAGATCGGGGCCCAGTGGGAAAACTAGTAAGGCCTATTCAGATCAGGCCTGAGAGCAGCACTTCAAATCATTTTAATAGATGGACCGTAAGCCTTTTAAAATGAATTTTCCAAGAGAACTACCTTGCAGCTACAAACATTTTGAAAATGATTGCCTCTACCGTCTTTAGGTATTCCTTCTGAAGTACCCCATTAAATATATGAGACCCATGTGAGAGTTTATTGAACTTCTGATGTTTTAAAGCAGTAATTCGCTCCTTTTTAAGGTTATGTATTTATTGTGAAAAGCAAATACTAATCTGGCAATGCCACTCAGTGTTAAAAAGATATAAACGTGGAATTCCATGGAAACATGGAGTCCCGGCCTCGTGGATGCAAAACGAGCATTGATATTAGGCCTCGCAGACGCCGTCTTTTCCCCCTGGGGTAGTTTATTAAGGGACCATAATGGTTCAGATTTGGATATAGCTTTCATCTAAACCGATCTTCCAAGTTTGTATCTTGAGCTCCTGGAAGCCGCAATTTTATTGCGATTTGGATGAAATTTCACCGATTTACATCGTATTTTGTTGTTAATCGTTAAAAAATATGATATTGCTTCTCATATAAAACGATCTTCCGATATGAGATCTTGAGTACCCTGCAACAAAGTTCGTTTATGTAAAAACTATGGTGATAGGTTCCCAAGTTTCATCCCGGTCGAACTTAGCACATTTACTTGTTTTTCTTCTTATTTTGTATTTCTAATTCTTCTTATTTTTTTATTCTTTAGAATTTCAAAAAAGTTACAAGATATGAGCCCATCATGTAACTATTTTGAAAACTTTCCACTCCAATAAGAGCAATATTTCCAAAGGTATATAAAAATAAAAAAATGTAGTCTCTTTTTATAGACATAATAATATCGCTTAAGTTATTTCTCATTATTTCTTAAGATTTAATTTCTCAAGACATACACTCATAAAAAATTATAAATACATATAAAAATAAAGTGAAGGAATTGAGATTCGTATTTACTTGTTTTTTCAACTTAAGGATAACACTCATTAAAATGATCGATAATCGATGCTATGGACCACACATCTCTGTTTTTGTATCAACTGTAGTAACATTGATATAATATATCAATTATTGTTAGTATATTGTGTTAATTTTCTCTCGGTGTATGTTTAAATTTATTATCAACACAATTTGTTTCTCAGTTAAAAGAAAAAGTGAATATGTAAATAAAAAAAAATCATTCATTTGAATAAAATCTTAAGGAAACGCCTCTCTGTTTTTTTCTAGGCAAGGCAATTCAAGTATTAATAATGGTAAGAAGAGGATGGTTTTTACAGCGATCTGGATTGTACAACGTTAGGAACTAGAAGGCATCTTCCGTCTTCTGTTCCTGTGGCATCACAATGGACGAAAACGTCTAAGTGAGTCTGATGACAGACGGCCACTTAAACCTAACCTAACCTAAGAAGAGGAATGTCTTTGGGATAGAAAATCAGTTTAATTGGGTAAGTAATATTTTTCAATCAACTGTTTAACATTTCCCTTCACTGTTGAATATTAGTGACCATATAACGACTTTTTGATCTAGAAGTCACTTCGTTTATAGTAAAACCTTTAGGAACTTCGGCTGTGGCAAAGAAAAGCTCTGTTGCTTGATCTGTTGTTTTGATTCAAAAATTGTATGTTTACATCAAAAGATGCTTCGTATCACGAACAGATGATTCGTTTGCTTTGTTTATCTTCTGTGTCCGTTCTATTGTATTGGGTTGCCCAAAAAGTAATTGCGGATTTTTCATATAGTCGGCGTTGACAAATTTTTTCACAGCTTGTGACTCTGTAATTGCATTCTTTCTTTTGTCAGTTATCAGCTGTTACTTTTAGCTTGCTTTAGAAAAAAGTGTAAAAAAAGTATATTTGATTAAAGTTCATTCTAAGTTTTATCAAAAATGCATTTACTTTCTTTTAAAAAATCCGCAATTACTTTTTGGGCAACCAATACTTCTAAGGGGGTAAGGATCCGAACGAGCTATGCATAAGGGCCGATGTGTGATCTTGGACTGGAAACTGAATTGGAAGTGTCACATTCGTACTGAGAAGGCTCACAGATGTTGGGCCTACGACCCGAAATGGGGCCTGAATCCGAGGATAGGCCATTGGCTCGACAGGAGCGTGATTAGACCAATACTTACTTACGCCTCAGTAGTTTGGTGGACTGCTATGGAGAAAAAGTGCAACATAAGGACCATACAACAGGTTCAGAGAGCATGTTGTCTTGGCATAGGCGGAGCGGTGAGGACCACGCCCACTAGGGCACTGGAGACTATTCTAGATATCCGACCCATTGACATACAGATGAAGTGTGAAGCAGCCACTGCGGCTATGAGGCTTAAGGCGATGAGACAGTGCATTGGGGATGGGAACAGCTCATACCATCGTGGTATAATTGAGGCAACGATACGATAAAAGGACCATACAACAGGTTCAGAGAGCATGTTCTCTTGGCATCGGCGGAGCGGTAGGGATCACGCCCACTAGGGCACTGGAAACTATTCTAGATATCCGACCCATTGACATACAGATGAAGTGTGAAGCAGCCACTGCGGCTATGAGGCTTAAGGCGATGAGACAGTGCATTGGGGATGGGAACAGCTCATACCGTATCCTGGAAGGAAGGGAAGAGATGATTTCCGAACGTATATCAGAGATGAACCATGAAGTCGAGTGCGAGGCACTGCTGCCATCGGCACAATCTTGGATTTACGGAACTCTATTTAGTATTGCCATCTGGAAGATCATGTTACACGGATGGATCAAAGCTAGAGGATAGAGTGGGCCTGAGGGTCAACATTGAGAACCCAGGGACTGAGATCTGTTTTAGACTGCCTGACCATAATACGGTTCTGCAGGTGGAGATCCGGGCGATCACGGAATATGTGAAGTGGTGTAATGCTAACGCGAGGACTTCGAGTGTGAACATCTTTACCAACAGTAAAATTGCCATAAGGGCAATAACAACCAGCACAGTAAGGTCACGAACAGCCTTGCAGTGTGAGAAGGACATTAACGCCTTCTCTGAGGATGGCAAAATCCGCATCGCTTGGGTGCCGGGCCATAACGGAATAAGGGGAATGAGGGGGCAGACGATTTGGCAGTGAAGGCCATAGGACTGCCGTCAACATATACTTGGTTAACCCGAAACCTTTCGAGGCGATGCAGTTCGAGTTAAGGAAGTGGAACAGCGAAACGGTCGTTAGGACGGCGAAAATCCTATGGCTGTGATCCAGATCGTGAGAAAACGAGGCTATTACTGAAAGGAAGTAAGAAAGAGGTCAGTATAGCTTTTGGTATCATAACGGTACACATAGAACTACGAGCTCACTTATGTAAAATCGGTGCGACTAGTGATAGCATGTGTATGGCATGCTTGTAAGATGATGAAACGTTGGAGCATTTCCTTTGACATTGCCCGGCTTTCGCGTCTAACAGATACCAGCACTTAGGAGCAGACACAATACCAGACATGAACCAACTTAGAGAAGTGGTATTGAAAACTATTAAGGATTTTGTAAGTAGAACGGAATTCCTTGCTTAAATTTTTTTTAGAGGTTACTTTATAGTTTTTATAGCGCACAACAAGCCGATTACTGGCTTAGGTGTATGTCCATAGTGGCAGGGGGCGGATTAATATCTGCACCCTCTTTTCAACCTAACCTATCCTAACCTAAGTACTTGAATGGGCCAACTTTGACTATATTTGGATATAGCTGCCATATAGATCGGATTGGCGATTTAGGGTCTTTAGCCTCTAAAAGTCGCATTGTTGTCCGATTTTGCCCCAAATATCAAGCCGATTTTGGCGCATATCGCACCATATTTACTCATAAATGCCAATAGACCGATATGCCGGTTAAGGGTCTTAAGCCCTTAACAGGCGCATTTATTATGCGATTCCGCTTAAATTTGAAATGGTCAGTTCTTTTAAGCCTTCCGACATCCGACTTCAATATGGTTCAGATCGAACCGTATTTAGATATAGCTGTCATATAGAGCTATCTGCCGATTTAGGGTCTTAAGACCATAAAAGCTGCAACTATTATCCAATTTCGCTAAAATTTTAATAAGTGAGTTGATTACAGCCTGACAATATGTGACTCAAACATGATAGAGGTTCAGATACGTTTATGTTCAGATGTAGCTGCCATATAGAGCAATCTGCCTATAAAGGGTCTTGAGCCAATAAAAGCTGAATCTATAACCCGATTTCGCTGAAACTTGGAAAGGTGAGTTGCTTTAAGCCTTTAGTCATAATACAAAAGAATATGGCCCAAATTGGATAATATTTGGATAAAGCTGTCATATAGATCGATCTGCGAATTGAGGGTCTTAAGCCCATAAAAGCCGCAAATATTATCCGATTTTGCTATAATTTTAAATTGTGAGTTGTTTTAAGTCTTCCGACATTCGATTTAAATATGGTTCAAATCGGATCATATATAGATGTAGTTGCCATATACACCGATCTGCCGATTTAGGGTCTTAAGCCTGTAAAAGCCCCAATTATTATCCGATTTCGGTGGAATTTGACATAGAGACTTGTATTATCCCCTATTGTGTCGCCCACCTCCTCATTCCCACAAATCAAGCTTAAGTCCGCCATGTGACCAGCGCAAGGCCAAAGTCCTGACATTGCAATGTCTTTTCAGGACATTCAGTAGTGAGAGCGTTAGCTCCATCACATCTAGGAGAGGTCCCCTGAACACACCAAGTTGCCTAGTATTTTGGCAGCATACTATATGCACTCTGAACGGTCACACACCATGATGACAACGTCATCCACGTAGCCAACAAACGTTAACTGTCCTTTTCAGATGACCTGAAAATCCAACAGACATCCAAGAGCCAAAAAGGATTACAAAATCCCTCGTTGTGGTGATTGAGCTCTAATCCCAATCTTCCTCTTTGTTAGCATTCTCTTGGTAGCTATCTATCTTAAGAAAACTATTTAAACCTGCCATCTTGTTGGTTTTGTGGGTTGTTGTTATTGTAGCCACATTTTCATGTGAAGGTGGCGATCTTCGTCAGACTCCTATAGGTGAGCAAGCTCGTTCCGGTCCAAAGTACCGATCGTCGCAGGAACAGTAAGGCCATTGGCTATTTGAAGTCGCCAATAACTCGCCTTGTCATATCGACCATCATAGGCACTCAGTATTTATGCATGAGTCGGTGCCGCCCAGCCTTTTACTGAGACTCTCCGCTCGATAACGCTGATTGTCCGCGACTGCCGTTGCAGCTACTCCATTTAGGGCATTCCACTACCGCTACCTGTGGACACGCTCGCAGCTAAGCTTCTCGTGACAGCAATGAACACCACACAGATCGGACCTCAATGTTCCAGCCAGTTTTGTGGGTAAAGCCTACGGAGCCAATTGGTAATTTGAACATTTTTATACCCACCACCAAAGGATGTATTCATTTTGTCATTCCGATTGCAACACATCGAAATATCCATTTCTGACCCTGTAAAGTATATATATTCTTGATCGTCGTAAAAATCTAAGACGGTATAGTCATGTCCGTCCATATGTCCGTTTGACCGTCTCTCCGTCCGTCTGTAGATATCTCGTAACAGTCTTTAAAGGCGGTTTTAGGCCCATAAAAGCCACATTTATCATCCGATTTTACTGAAATTTGGAACAGTGAGTTGTGTTAGGCCACTTGAATATCTTCTTTATTTTGACCCCGATCAATCCAGATTTGGATATAGCTGCCAAATAGACCGATTTATCGATTTAAGGTTTTGGGCCCATAAAAGGCGCATTTATTGTCCGATTTCGTCGAAATTTGGCACAGTGAGGTGCGCAAGGCCCTTCAACTTTTTTCTTCTATTTGGCCCAGATTGACCCGGATTTAGATATAGCTGCCATATAGGCCGATCTCTCGATTTAAGGTATTGGGCCCATCAAAGGCGCATTAATTGTCCGATTTTGCCGAAATTTGGGACAGTGAGTTGTGTTAGGCCTTTCAACATTCTCCTTCAATTTGGCCTAGATCGGTACAGATTTGGATATAGCTACCATGGAGAGCGATCTCTCGATTTAAGGTCTCGGGACTATAAAAAACAATTTTTTTTCGATTTCGCCGAAATTTGAGACAGTAAGTTGTGTAAGGCCTTTCAACATTCTCCTTCAATTTGGCCTTGATCGGTACAGATTTGGATATAGCTACCATGGAGAGCGATCTCGCGATTTAAGGTCTCGGGCCCATAAAAGACTCATTTTTTCGATTTCCCCAAAATTTGAGACAGTGAGTTGTGTAAGGCCTTCAACCTCCTTCTTCAATTTGGCCCGATTCCGATTTGGATATAGCTGCCATATAAGCCGATCTCTCGATTTATGGTTTTGGGCCGATTAAAGGCACATTTATTGTCCGATTTCGCCTACATTTGGGACAGTAAGTTGTGTAAGGCCTTTCAACATTCTCCTTCAATTTGGCCCAGATCGATTCAGATTTGAATATAGCTGGCATATAGGCCGATCTCTCGATTTCAGGTTTTGGGCCCATCAAAGGCGCATTGATTGTCCGATTTCGCCGAAACTTGAGACTGTGAGTTGTGTAAGGCCTTTAACCTCCTTCTTCAATTTGGCCCGATTCAGATTTGGATATAGCTGCCATATAGGCCGATCTATCGATTTAAGGTCTCAGGCTCATAAAAGGCGCATTTATTGCCTAATTTCGCCAAAATTCGGCACAGTGAATTGCGTTCGGTCCTTCAACTTTTTTTTTCAATTTGGCCCCGATCGGTCCAGATTTTGATATAGGCTGAACTCTCTATTTAAGGTTTCAGGCCCATAAAAGGCGCATTTATTGTCCGATGTCGCCAAACTTCGGCACAGTGAATTGTGTTGAGCCTTCCAACATTCTTCTTCAGTGTGGCCCAGATAGGTCCAGATTTGGATATAGCTGCCATATAGGCCGACCTCTCGATTTAAGGTCTCGGGCCCATAAATGGCGCATTTATTGTCTGATTTCGCCAAAATTCGGCACAGTGAATTGCGTTCGGCCCTTCAACTTTCTTTTTCAATTTGGCGCAGATCGGTCCAGATTTGGATATCGCTGCCGTATAAGCCGATCTTTCGATTTAAGGTCTTGGGCCCATAAAAGGCGCATTAATTGTCCGATGTCGCCGAATTTGGGACAGTGAGTTGTGTTGGGCCTTCCAACATTCTTCTTCAATGTGGCCCAGATCGGTCCAGATTGGAATATAGCTGTCATATAGACCGATCTCTCGATTTAAGGTCTCGGGCCCATAAAAGTGGCATTTATTGCCTGATGTGGCCAAAATTCGGCACAGTGAATTGCGTTCGGCCCTTCAACTTTCTTTTGCAATTTGGCTCAGATTGATTCAGATTTGGATATAGCTGCCATATAGGCTGATTTCTCGATTTAAGGTTTTGGGCCGATTAAAAGCGCATTAATTGTCCGATGTCGCCGAATTTGGGACAGTGAGTTGTGTAAGACCAATATTTTGTTCCACAAAATCGAACATTGACTTTTACTTGTAAGACCACTCAATATTCGTGTCGAATAGGATCCAAATCGGATGATATTTCGATATAGCTGCTAGGGGGGTATAATAAATAAATAATGCATTTTTCACTGGATTATGACGGAACGTGGTTTACCTATACACCCAAGGTGGTGGGTTAACCAAAGTTCGGCCCGGCCGAACTTAAAGCCTTTTTACTTGTTTAGTTTTTGCCTATAAAGAGAAATCGGGCAAACAGCCTGAAAATTGCGATTCCTGGTGGACAGTGTATAAGTCTTGGCTCAGCCAGGTTTAATATGCCCTTGCTTGTTTCATCCTTGTTCCTTACCCATTGTGCGATGATAAAGGGTGATTTTTTTGAGGTTAGGATTTTCATGCATTAGTATTTGACAGATCACGTGGGATTTCAGACATGGTGTCAAAGAGAAAGATGCTCAGTATGCTTTGACATTTCATCATGAATAGACTTACTAACGAGCAACGCTTGCAAATCATTGAATTTTATTACCAAAATCAGTGTTCGGTTCGAAATGTGTTCAAATTTTGACAAATTTTGTTCAGCGATGAGGCTCATTTCTGGTTGAATGGCTACGTAAATAAGCAAAATTGCCGCATTTGGAGTGAAGAGCAACCAGAAGCCGTTCAAGAACTGCCCATGCATCCCGAAAAATGCACTGTTTGGTGTGGTTTGTACGCTGGTGGAATCATTGGACCGTATTTTTTCAAAGATGCTGTTGGACGCAACGTTACGGTGAATGAACACATTTCGAACCGAACACTGATTTTGGTAATAAAATTCAATGATTTGCAAGCGTTGCTCGTTAGTAAGTCTATTCATGATGAAATGTCAAAGCATACTGAGCATCTTTCTCTTTGACACCATGTCTGAAATCCCACGTGATCTGTCAAATACTAATGCATGAAAATCCTAACCTCAAAAAAATCACCCTTTATATGGCACTAGCCCACTGTGTCTTGCCACCGAGCAATTTTTGCTTCCTTGTTACCAACCCATTCTATTTTATTCTCGCCTGGTATTTCCTAAATTAATTAATTTCTAATTACCATTATTTATGTTTCCAATTGACGCTAATAATTTTTGATATCTCAACCAATTATTCATAAACCCTCAAAAATCAATTACAGGAATTAATATCCAAGAATAACAAAGAAAAAAACGACAGGTGGCTAACGAAAAACAGTTGAAAAGTCACAGTTGGAGTCCAACGAACCTTGGTATATATTGGGTTGCCCTAAAAGTAATTGCGGATTTTTTAAAAGAAAGTAAATGCGTTTTTAATAAAACTTAGAATGAACTTTAATCAAATATACATTTTTTCTAAAGCAAGCTAAAAGTAACAGCTGATAACTGACAGAAGAAAAAATGCAATTACAGAGTCACAAGCTGTGAAAAAATTTGTCAACACCGACTATATGAAAAATCCGCAATTACTTTTTGGGCAACCCAATACAACGGTGTCAATCAATACATTAAACTTTGTTCTTTGCTCCTCCTTGTTCTTCTTCTTCTATTCCCTCATCTAAAAATAAATAAAAGGACTATAATTAATAGTTAGTCAAATTAAGTGAATTCCATTGATACTTAGCTCAGCCTTAGTTAATGCTTCATTTGATGATTACCCCCAATTGTTAACTTGTGATTAACTTTTCCACTCAAGACTGTGCGAATTTGCAAAACTTTTGCCATTATTTGTGGCAAATGAAAAAAAAAAACGTTTTTTGCTACTCCACCAACTCCGACACCTTTGGCCCAACCAAGTTCTGAGTTCCATGGTTAGGCCAATTCAAGGGTCACCAACTTTATTGGCGAATTAAAGAGAATTGGAAAATAAAAGACTTTTGGTCTGATGTTTTCTCACCATACCATGTCTATCAAAATACTGGGCAAAACTTCCTCATCGTCCTCATTGTACAGAAAAAAGAGACCAAAAATTGCATGAATTTGTTGTGTAAATTGTTTACTCAAAGGCATGGCACTAAAATAGGGCGAAAAAAGTTGCAGGTCTCATTCTTAGCAGGGAAATTAACCTTGAAGTTCTGATAGCAAAATTAAATACAACTTGCTTGATGGTTGTTGTAGTTGTTGCCATTGATGATGTATTTGCAATTATTTAGCAATTCGTACAACCTAAAACATTCAGTCATGCAATTTGAAGATATTTTAATTAACTTTAATTGCCCAAAAGACCTGTCAAGTGTGAAAATGAGTGCTGTGCTCTCAGCTCGTTTATTATCTTTGACATTTTGTTCAAATTATTTGAAATATGGAAATTAAATTCCTCAAAAACGCAATTCTGACAGAAATTTAGTTCAATGTCATTGAGGATAACACTCTTATCTTGTAAATATTCAAGGTTTTATGGATAGCAAAACTTTGGCAATGGCGAACAAGACTGGAGTTTGGGATGTGACCGTGACTAAGAGGAAATTTTACAAATACTTTGTCTTAAGAAAAATGTTCAGTGAAATGTTTGTCTTTAAAAAAAACTTGTCTTCAATTGTCTTTAGAGAATATTCCCTTGACCTTAGATCTTTAGAAAAACCTAATATGAAATTTTCATAAAATTTTTATTTTCATTGAAATTTTGTCTTTAAAAAAAAATTCATTGAAATTTTGTTTTCAGATATTTACCACTACTGTGGTACAGGGTATTATAAGTTAGTGAATTAGTTTGTAACACCCAAAAGGAAGAGAGATAGACCCATTGATAAGTATACCGATCGACTCAGAATCACATTCTGATTCGATTTAGCTATGTCCCACTGTCTGTCTGTCCGTCTGTCCATGTTAATTTGTGTACAAACTACAGGTCGCAATTTTAATCCGATCGTCTTGAAATTTGGTATGGGCATGTTTTTCGACATAGAGGCGAAGCCTATTGAAATTGGCAAAAATCGGTTCAGATTTGGATATAGCTTCCCTATATGTTCGTCTGATTTGCAGTAATAATGCAATAAAATGGCCATTTGTTAACCGTTTCTCTCGAAATTCAGCAGGAAGGATTTTCTCATGGCTCTCAATGTTTCTGGTGAATTTCATAGAAATTGGTTTAGATTTGGATACAGCTCCCATATATATGTTCGTCCGATGTGGAGTAATACAGCAATAAAATGATCATTTGTTACCCGATTCTCTCGAAATTTGACAGGGAGGATTTTCTTATGGCTCTCAATGTTACTGGTGAATTTCATAGAAATCGTTTCAGATTTGGATATAGCTCTCATATATATGTTCGCCCGATTTGGAGTAATACAGCAATAAATTGGTCATTAGTCAACCGATTCTCTCGAAATTGGACAGGAAATATTTTCTTATGACTCTCGATGGTACTGGTGAATTTCATAGAAATCGGTTCAGTTTTGGATATAGCTCCCATATATAGGTTCGTCCGATTTCCGGTAATATTGCAATAAAATGGTAATTCGTTAACCGATTCTCTCGAAATTTGGCAAGAAGGATTTTCTTATGGCTCTCAATGTTACAGAGGATTTTAATTAAAATCGGTTCAGATTTGGATATAGATCTCTTATAGATGTTCGCCCGATTTGCAGTAATACAGCAATAAAATGGTCATTTGTTAACCGATTCTCTCGAAATTCGATGGAAAGGATTTTCTTATGACTCTCGATGATACTGGAGAATTTCATAAAAATCGGTTCAGATTTGGATATAGCTCCCATTCGTCCGATTTAGAGTAATACAGCAATAAAATGGTAATTTGTTAACCGATTCTTTCGAAATTCAAGAGGAAGGATTTTCTTATGACTCTAGATAATAGTGGCGAATTTCATTAAAATCGGTTCAGATTTAGATATTGCTCCCATATATATGTTCATCCGATTTAGAGTAATACGGCTATAAAATGGTCATTTAGTAACCGATTCTCTCGAAATTTGGCAAGAAGGATTTTCTTATGACTCTCGATGTTACTGATGAATTTCATAGAAATCGGTTCAGATTTGGATATAGCTTCCATATATATGTTCGTCCGATTTGGAGTTATACAGCAATAAAATTGTCATTTGTTAACCGATTCTCTCGCAATTTGACAGGACTAATTTTCTTATAACTCTCAATGTTATCGGTGAATTTCATAGAAATCGGTTCAGATTTAGATATACCTCCCATATATATGTTCGTCCGATTTTGAGTAATAATGCAATAAAATGATCATTTGTTAACCGATTCTCTCGAAATTCGACAGGAAGGATTTTCTTATGGTTCTCAATGGTACTGGCGAATTTCATAGAAATCGGTTCATATTTGGATATAGCTTCTATATATAGGTTCGTCCGATTTCCGATAATATTGCAATAAAATGATCATTTGTTAACCGATTATCTCGAAATTCGATAGGAAGGATTTTTTTATGACTCTCGATGTTACTGGTGAATTTTATAGAAATCGGTTTAGATTTGGATATAGCTCCCATATATATGTTCGTCCGATTTGGAGTAATAATGCAATAAAATAGTCATTTGTTAACCGATTCTCTCGAAATTCGACAGAAAGGATTTTCCTATGACCTTCAATGTTACTGGAAAATTTCATAAAAATCAGTTCAGATTTGGATATAGCTCCCATATATATGTTCATCCGATTTGGAGTAATAATGCAATAAAATGGTCATTTGTTAACCGATTCTCTCGAAATTCAACATGAAGGATTTTCTTATGACTCTGGATGTTACTGGTGAATTTCATAGAAATCGGTTCAGATTTGGATATAGCTGCCATATATATGTTGTTCCGATTTGCAGTAATAATGCAATAAAATGGTCATTAGTTAACCGATTCTCCTGAAATTCAACATGAAGGATTTTCTTATAACTCTCAATGTTATCGGTGAATTTCATAGAAATCGGTTCAGATTCAGATATAGCTCTCATATATATGTTCGTCCGATTTGGAGTAATACTGCTATAAAATAGTCATTTGTTAACCGATTCTCTCGAAATTCGACAGGAAGTATTTTCTCATGGCTCTCAATGTTTCTGGTGAATTTCATAGAAATCGGTTCAGATTTGGATATAGCTCCTATATATATGTTCGTCCGATTTGCAGTAATACAGCAATAAAATGGTAATTTATTAACCGATTCTCGCGAAATTCAACAGGAAGGATTTTCTTATGACTCTTAAAGTTACTAAAAATCGGTTCAGATTAACATATAGCTCTCATATATATATATCGCCCGATTTTCACTCCTAGACCCACTGCAAGCGCATGTATTGATCAATCTTCCCAACATTTTGTACAACGCCTTCCTCGAAGACTTCCACAGTAACCGTAAAGTTTGGTCGAAATCGGTTCAGATTTAGATATAGCTCCCATGTATATATTCCTCAGATTTTGGGTAATTTGTTGTCATTTCCCAAACGTAGTTATTACATTTTAAAAATATTTGCTTTCCTTAAAATTTGATACAGGAATTTTAATAATCCATCTGAATACATCCGCCGAGGTCCATCAAAATTGGTTCAGAATTAGATGTAGCCCCCCTTTTGTATTTATAGGGTAGGTGTAGGGTATTACAAAGTCACCACCGCCAGACTTTTGCCTTTCCTTACTGTTTTTTTTTTGTAATTTTGTCCCAAGATAATATGTCTGCAATATTCTCCATGCATTTATGTTCTTGTTTCCATTTTCCAAGAAGAGAATTCTTTACAATTTGTCACACGTTTAGAACTTTTGTAGCCATATTGTATTTCTTTATGGCTCACACTTTAAACCAGTTCGTTGAGTGTTTCTTCTCGACTTCATGGAGGATAAGTTGAAACAAAACAAATTTAACTTCCGATTGAGTACACCTCAGGGGAGAATGGCAAAATTGTGAACATGTCCTTTTCAATTTTATGTTACCTGGTTGGCTTTAACCACACTTTGTACTGCGGCAACATGAAAAGTTTTTCCAAATATGATGCAGTAGATTGAATTACGCTCCCCAAGAGTGCAAGGTCACATAGCATGTGGCAGCATTCAATACAAACATATTAAAGTTTAAGAAGTTTATTCCATTGATGTTCGAATGATTGCAATGCAATAACATACAATATAATGCTTTTAAGACTTTCAAGGTAATAATGTTAGAGTTAGGTAGAGCAGACATTTCGATGGCAATACCCAAGAAGACACATTGCCAATTCAACTTCAAATGTTTTACAATGAGGTAAAAATTGGAAAATGCACTTGGATTCAAAAATATTGGCCAAATATGATGAAATGGAGAAAATGTTCATCATGGTGACATATCCACAGAACGAATAATTGCTCTGGCCTGAGTGGATATAGTGAATGGAGCTCTACGCCTACTGTACCTTTGATATACCGATAGCGAAGCAATCACCTCCTTCCATTCCCTTACAGCCAGGACAACAAACATTACCTCAACTAATTCAACAAATGCAGGTTACTACCCTGTCATTGAGAGCGCTGCTTCAACACTGAAGTCTGACACCCTACGCTGACGTGCCCAACTTATGCACCGAACAAACTCATTCACCTCCTCCATCTCCTCTACAGCAACACGCACGGCACAGTTCTAATATGCTTCAGTACATGGCGAACGATTGTCACTCTCACCTCAGACCACCTCCAATGCCGTGACAGTCGGTTGTATGCACCGGATTGGAATCCTTCATCGGCAAGGGCTGCCCCCTTAGTGTACGTTTTTGTTCTTTTACCCTGCGTGTATTTGCGAAGCGCTGCTGCCAGCGGCACAGTCTTGGACTGACGGAACCCTAGTATTGCCATCTGGAAGATCATATTACACGGATGGATCATAGCTAGAGGACAGAGTGGGTCTTGGGGTCTACATTCAGAGCCCAGAGACTTTGATCTGTTTTAGACTGTCTGACCGTAATACGATCCTGCAGGCGGAGATCTGGGCGATCACGGAATGCGTGAGGTGATGTGGTGCTAACGCGAGGACGTCGAGTGTCAACATCATTGCGGACAGTAAAATTGCCATAAGGGCTATAATAATAACCAGGACGGTAAGGTCGCGAACAGTCTTGCAGTGTAAGAAGGAGATTAACGCCTTGTCGGAGGCTGGCAAAATCCGCATTGTTTGGGTGCCGGGCCATAGCCGAGTATGGGGGAATGAAAAGGCAGTCGATTTGGCAGTGAAGGCCAGCGGACTGCCGTCAATAAACTTGGCTAACCCTAAGCCTTTCTGGTCGCTGCAGTCCGAGTTAAGGGTGTGGGCATGTAACGCTGTGGAATAGCGAAATGGTCTGTAGGACAACGAAAATCCTATGGGGAGATCCGGATCGTGAGGCGACAAGGCTATTACTAAAAGGAAGTAAAAATGAGGGCAGCATAGCTTTCGGTGTCATAAAAGGAGTCATAGGGCATGTGGGGTAGATGATGAGACGTTGGTGCATTTTCTATGTCATTGCCCGGCTTTCGCGTCCAACAGACACCGGTACTAAGGTGGGGACACAATGCTAGACATGAACCAACTAAGTGGTGTGGTATGGAAATCTAGGGATTTTGTAAGCAGCACGGATTTCCTTTCTTATAAAACATTAGCGATCCGAAAGTGAATGAATCCCAATCCCTTAATTATACCCTACACCACTACTGGGGTACAGGGTATTATAACTAAGTGTATTTGTTTGTAACACCCAGAAGGAAGAGAAAAATACCTATCGATGAGCATACCGATCGACTCAGAATCACCTTCAGATTCGATTTAGGTATGTCCGTCTGTCTGTCTGTCCGTCCGTCTGTCCATGTTAATTTGTGTGCAAAGTACAGTTCCAAGATTTCATCCAATCCTCTTAAACTTTGGTATAGGAATGTCTTTCGGCCAAGAGATGAGGCCTATTGAAATTGGAAAAAATCGGTTCAGATTTTGATATAGCTGTCATATATATGTTTGTCCGATTTGCAGTAATATTGCAATAAAACGGTCATTAGTTAACCGATTCTCTCGAAATTTGGCAGGAATGATTTTCTCTTGCATTTTGACATGACTAGCAAATTTCATGGAAATCGGTTCAGATTTAGATATGGCTCTCATACATATAAAGGGTGATTTTTTTGAGGTTAGGATTTTCATGCATTAGTATTTGACAGATCACGTGGGATTTCAGACATGGTGTCAAAGAGAAAGATGCTCAGTATGCTTTGACATTTCATCATGAATAGACTTACTAACGAGCAACGCTTGCAAATCATTGAATTTTATTACCAAAATCAGTGTTCGGTTCGAAATGTGTTCATTCACCGTAACGTTGCGTCCAACAGCATCTTTGAAAAAATACGGTCCAATGATTCCACCAGCGTACAAACCACACCAAACAGTGCATTTTTCGGGATGCATGGGCAGTTCTTGAACGGCTTCTGGTTGCTCTTCACTCCAAATGCGGCAATTTTGCTTATTTACGTAGCCGTTCAACCAGAAATGAGCCTCATCGCTGAACAAAATTTGTCGATAAAAAAGCGGATTTTCTGCCAACTTTTCTAGGGCCCATTCACTGAAAATGATTTGCAAGCGTTGCTCGTTAGTAAGTCTATTCATGATGAAATGTCAAAGCATACTGAGCATCTTTCTCTTTGACACCATGTCTGAAATCCCACGTGATCTGTCAAATACTAATGCATGAAAATCCTAACCTCAAAAAAATCACCCTTTATATCTCGACCGATTTTTACTCCTAGAGCCACTGCAAGCGCATTTATTCACCAACCTTCCTTAAACATCGTACAACGCTTTTCTTGACGACTTCCATAATGCCTATAAAGTTTCCTCGAAATCGGTTCAGATTAAGATATAGCTTCCATATATATCTTCGTCCGATTGGCAGTAATATTGCAATAAAATGGTCATTTGCTAACCCATTCTCTCGAAATTTGGCAGAAATGATTTTCTTATGACTCTAACCATTACTGGTGAATTTCATAGAAATCGGCTCAGATTTAGATATAGCTGTCATATATGTATATCGCCCGATTTTCAATCCAAGAGCCACTGCAAGCGCATTGTTTAACCAATCTTGCCAACATTTTGCCCAATAGTTTCCTTGACGACTACCACATTATCTGAGAAGTTTGCTCGAAATCAGTTTTGAATTAGATATAGCTCCCATATATATGTTCGTCAGATTTTGGGTAATTTGCAATAATGTTGTCAGTTGTCAACCGTAGTTATTACAGTTTGATCATATTTGCTCGAAATTTAATACGGATTGTTTAATAACCCATCTGAAAACATCCGCCTAGGCCCATCAAATTGGTTCAGAATTGTATTTATAGGGTAGGTGTAGGATATTTTACAGTCGGCACCGCCCGACTTTTGCCCTTCCTTAGTGGTTTAACCTAACCTAATGGCCAAGCTTACTAGCCGAAAATAAGTGTGCTACTATCTGGCTATAATCGCCTGGTTCTAGGATACTTTAATGCGCATCTTGTTCAATGGCATTCTCCCCTAGGTAACTACCAGCGGGTCATAGTTCTGGCAGAGCAGTTTGAACTCTACACGTTTTGCACGGTGAATGAGAATGCCCCCACTAGTATTGCGAGGAGGTTTAGCAGCTCGCCAGACATTTCCAATGCATTCCCAGATCTCCTGAGTGACGTAACATGGCAAGCCGTCGTTTCTTCTTTGACCACATGTCCATAATTCTCACCATCAACCGACCACCCGACTTTATAACCTCTGAGCGCCGAACGTTCATCAATCAAAAGAAAACCGATTGAGCCGGCTTCAGAGAGTACACCAATCACCATTTCAAGGAATGTGGTAGTTGCCGAGAGGAAATTCCGAGACATCATTACCGCAGCAGCCGCTAGCTTTAAACCAGTTGGTCGAATACCCTAAGAGCGGCCCAATTTCCCGGCGCAGGCAGTGGTACTTGCAGATGAGTGTGATAAAATTTGTTGTACGGACCCCACTAACACCAGAATCAGCGAGCTGAAGCTGGAAATAAACAGGGTAGTCAACGAACATAAGCGGATATGTGGCTGGAATACTTGGAGCAATATGGCATAGGCACCGGTTTAAGCTTAGGCTCCTAAGGCACTCTCGAACCTCGGTAGACGGGATGGCAGGACCTCTGTCACATTTGGCGACGTAACTGTAAATGATCCGAAGAGATGCGCTAGGTTGTTCAACCGTCAATTTATCCCGAGAGTGACAGGGCCAAGAGGAGAGCCATTCGGTGTATCCGTGGTCTCCGAACTGATGTACAGTCATTACAATTAACCGTGAATGAAGTTGTAAATGTCATCCATGACGGCAAATCGTCCAAGGTGTTGGGCCCCGAAGTAATCTCTACATTGATGCTGAAGAATCTGGCTCAACATGGAGTTGAGAACCTTACAACTGTCCTCAACCTGTCTTTGAACACTGTTAGAGTATCCGATGTCTGGAAAATGGGCAGAGTGATACCGCTAGTGAAGCCTGGAAAGGATCCGAGTAAGGGGGAGTCGTACAGACCGATCTCCCTTCTCTCGCCAGTAGCAAAGATACTTGAGGCATTACTCCTCCCAAGCCTCGTAGGAGAATTTTCATTCACCGAGCATCAACATGGTATTGAAGATTGCATAGCACAACAACTGCTTTGCATGCTATCAGTCCATGTGATAGGACGGTTCTCAAGGCACTCGACCTACCAAAGGCATTCGATACCGTCAACCATGCCAAACTATTTGACGACATCGTCAACACGTCCCTTCAGCCTGGGCTGAAACGCTGGGTCGCGAATTATCTGTGTGGTCACCAGTCATTTGTGGAATTTAGCTAAGAAAACGAAGCACCGTAGAGTGAAACAGGGAGTTCCCCCAAGCGAGGTGATATCCCCGGCACTGTTTAATCACTATCTACTCTCCATTCCTCCATCTCCACACGTCACAGAGATCGTATCATATGCGGACGATTGTACGTTCATGGCATCAGGCCGCCACCCATTGATGATATCTGCGATAGGTTGAACCTCAATGAACTTGGCTCTTATTTCGTTGCCAGATATATGAAGATATCTGCAACCAAATCTTCAGCCACATGGTTCACTACATACATGCATGGAGTGGGTAGGGAGCTTGATGTGATGGACGATGGAGTAACAATTCCCACCATCAAGTGTCCAAAATACTTTGTGCCACATTTGACAGTTTCTACAAATTCTCCCCATATGTAATGTGCGATAAATTCAAAAGTAGAACCAAAGTCCTCAAGTCACTTGCCGGCAGCACTTGGGGTGCTAACAAGGAAACCTTGTTGACCGCGTACAAAGCAATTGGCCGGTCTGTGGTAAGTTATGCCGTGCCAGTGTGTCACGTCAGCTCTTTGATACGCAGTGGAATAACATTCAGATTTGTCAGAATGCCACCCTCCGAACTGCGACGGGCTGTCTCCTCAGTTCTCATGTGGACCAACTGCATCAGGAGACAAAGAAGACATAACTTTAAGCTGTCTACGCAATACCTTCTGGGCTGTTATCGCAGAGACCATACAAATCATCATCTTGTTGATAGGTATCCAACGCCCAGAAGCCTTAAGGTAGATCTACATGATCTAGAGCGTGAGGTTAAGCGCTGCAAGAGAGAACCTTTTGATCAAGCGGCATATCAAGCAGGTCTAGACAACATTCATGCAGACACGGTAGCCGATGCGGTAAATAGCTACCGGGTGAATGTAGTGTTTGAAGAACGGCCACCTCCCATTGCACCTGAATAAATTGACCTCCCCCGGCAAACCAGAGTAGTTCCGGCTCAATTACGTTCGGGCAGATGTAGCCGCCTCAACTCCTAAAGAGCAAGGATTGATGCCGACGTGCAGGATGTATGTACCAATTGTGACCAGGTACCATATGAAACACGTCACCTGTTTAACTGCACAGCCAGACCCACTCGACTCAGACCCAAATCCCTCTAGACGCATCCCATTTTCCCGGATGTGGACACTCAACAGAATTAAGCAGTCGAATGATAAAACACAGCACACTGCTACAACAACAATCCGGCAGGGGATAGCTGTGACCACCACACAGGCTGGAATATTGAGGTCCGATTTGTGGGGTGTTCATTGCTGTCACGAGAAACTTAGCTGCGAGCTACGGGGCGCGTTCACAGGTTGCAGATAGTGGAATAGTCCATACGGAGTAGCTGTAACCGCAGTCGCGGACAATCAGCGGTATAAAGTGGAGAGTCTTAGTGAGAGGTCGGGTGTTCATTGCTGTCACGAGAAACTTAGCTGCGAGCTACCGAGCGAGTTCACAGTTTGTGGATAGAAGAATGCTTCATCCGGAGTAGCTGTAACTGCAGTCGCGGACAATCAGCGGTATCAAGTGGTGAGTCTTAGTGAGAGGTCGGGTGGCACCGGCTCCTGTACAAATACTGAGAGCCTATGATGCTCGATATGACAAGGCGAGTTATAGGCGCCTTTAAATCACCAATTGCCACCATGTTCTCCAGGCGATCGGTCATTTGGACCGGAAAGAGCTTGCTCATCTACAGGATCTTCACGAGGTTCGCCATCTCCACATGAAAATGAGATTACATCAACAATTTTTTTTTACTCTCTGATAGCTAAGTTTTCAGGACCGGACCCGAAGGACAACGAATGATAGATGGTCACAAAGAGGAGGCTGTGGGCATTCAAAAACTATGTGGCCTAATCTAGACTTGAAGAGATCTACCTTTTTGCTGTCATTGGCTAGCACAGTAGTCTCAGTCACTGTGTCCATCATGACAGGTCACTGTCTAATAAAAAAAACATGCTGAGCGACTGAAGGTTGCCAGCAACGACTTTTACAGAAGCTGTGAGGACATTGAGGAAAAAGAGGCTACAGAACACCTTCTGTGTATGTGGCCCGTAGTGGCTGTCAGAAAGAGTTCCACTTTAGGTTCTCATTTCTTTGAGAACCTGTTTGATGTAGCGCATGTGGGCTTTTTAAAGGGATCTGGTAGGAACTAGAAGGCATCTTCCTTCTTCTGTTCCTGTGGTGTCACAATGGATGACCCTCCCCCTTACGTATCTGATATCCAATTGTCGGACCAAGTGCTAGGGAGACCACCCCAACCCCCAAAACACCCCTAAATTGGACATATTTACCGACCATGGCTATATGGGCCTCAAATGAAAGGTATTTGCAAGTAGAATACGAATGTGATATCCAACTATGGGACCAAGTTTCTGGGGCTCCACCCCTTCCCCAAAATAGCTCCCAAATAGGACTTATTTACTGACCATGGGAATATGGGGCTTAAATAAAAGGTATTTGAATGTAGAATACGAATCTGAAATCCAAATATGGGACCAAGTGTTTGGGGGCCGCCTCTCACCAAAAACATCCCCCAAAGGGGACAAATTTTCGACCATAGCAATATGGGGCTAAAATGAAAGGTCTTTAGGAGTAAAGCACGAATCTGATATCAATATTCGGGGAAAGTGTCTACGAGGCCACAACACCACCCAAATTGGAAGTATTTTCTGACTATTGCAATATGAGGCTCAAATAAGAGGGTTTCTAGAGTAGGACACGAATCCGATATATATTTTCAAGGCCAACCCACTGAGTAGCCGTCTATCCCCCAAAAACACTCCTCAAGCCGGTCATTTTTGTCGAGTATGGAAATATGGGACTCAAATTAAAGATATTTGAAAGCAGACCACGCATCTGATATCAACATTAGGGACCAACTATCTAGGGGACGTCTCACCACCATAACAACCCCCAAATAGGACGTATTTGCTCACCACGACAATTTGGGGATGCTTTACCCCTGGGTTCGAATCCTGCCGAGCACATCAGAGACAGTTTTTCAGCAGTGCTTATCTACTTCCAATGGTGGCGACTTATGTGAAGAACTTTGCCACGTAAAAACTTCCTCCCAAAAAGGTTTCGCTCTGCGGCACTTCGTTCTGACTCGACTATAAAAGGTGGCACCTTATCATTGAGCTTAAACTTGAAACGGACAGCACTCATTGATATGTGAGAAGTTTACCCCTGTAAATATATGGCTGATATATTTTAGTTTAATTCAACTCACTGTAACAAACTCTGCTTGGGTTAAGCCACACCATTTGGCCTTTCTGTTACTTATTACATCCTTCTGTTATCATAACAATGTCAAAGTTTTCAATCTCTATTGCATACTGTTGCTCATACTGTTTCTTCCCCTCGCGTATTGAATATCCTCTTTCAGTGTTGTCTCATCCTTGTCGCCACGTTATTAATTGCAGTTTCCTTAAGGTATTTTCTTTACAAAGTTTACAATTTTATCCAATGTGTAAATACCTTTATCGACTCAAAGTGTTGTAGTGGCGTAGTGACAAGCTATCTCTCTCATATGAAAATTTCCTTAAGGAAAATTAAATTTTTCTTGTAAAATGCAACATCCTCTGTGGTTTTAATTTTCATTGATTGCTCGCCAAACTTTAGCCATTAAAGAACTCCAAAGATGCTGGTCTTGCTCGATATGACATTGTGTTGCTCAAGAAGATGAGGCGTTACCTTATCCAAAGTTCAGAGTTCTTTTCCACTTCGTCCCCATTTGAAGCTGTTCCCATACTGTTGGTGGTCTAGTCAAAAAAGGAAAAAAGTTATACAAACTTTGGCCGAAGTAGGTAGTAAGTAACAGTTTCAGAACTCTGGTTGCCTTCCACAGTCAAGCGTACTTCACCTTAAACGTGCTGGAGCTTCACCTTCACATTTACCCTTGTGCCTTCAGCGCCCCATGGCCGGATGATGACTTTCAGTCTGCCCCATCATCGTCATCATGGAAGTGTCTTCAAATTATTTGCATGTCAAACTTTTTGGGAACAATTTTTTTGGAGCGCAAAGTGTAAGAATTCGCCTCCATGAGTTTCGGAAATAGTTGCGAGTTAGGCTCAGTGTTGGCAGAACATGACAGAGACGGTAGATTTTCAACCAAAAAAAAAAAAAAAAAAAAAACAAATTTGAAAAGCCATTACATATATAAGCGCAGTAAGGTAAAGGAAAACTTTGACAGTTTTGATTTTTGTGAAAATGTTATTAATGAAAAGAAATTAGTGTCGACAAGTCTTGTAGGAAATCTAGGTGGGGGATTTTTAAAACTCGTAACAGGTTAACATTTTTAAGTGTTAGTGGAATTTAATTAAGAAATTTAAGTGGAATTTTATAAACTCATTAATGACGAATGATTCGAAAAATACCCAAATAGCCGTCTATCTCGAATTAGCCGAATTGTTAGCGTACTCGGCTAAATCGGAGGATCGGTCTATATGGCAGCTATATCCAAATCTGGACCGGTCCGGGCCAAATTAACGAAGGATGTCGAAGGGCCTTACACAACTCGCTGTCCCAAATTTCAGCAAAATCGGATAATTAATGTGGCTTTAATGAGCCTAGGACCCCAAATCGGAGGATCGGTCTATATGGCAGCCATATCCAGATCTGAACCGATCTAGGCCAAATTAATGAAGGATGTCGAAGGGCCTAACACAACTCACCGTCCTAAATTTTGACAAAATCGGATAATAAATGTGGTTTTTATGGGTCTAAAACCCTAAATCGACGGATCGGTCTATATGGGGGCTATATCAAGATGTAGTCCGATACAGCCCATCTTCGAACTCAACCCGTTAATGGACAAGAAAAGAATCTGTGCGACGTTTCAGCTCAATATCTCTATTTTTGAAGACTGTAGCGTGATTTCAACAGACAGACGGACGGACATGTCTAAATCGTCTTAGATTTTTACGCTGATCAAGAATATATGTACTTCATAGGGTCGGAAATGGATATTTCGATGTGTTGCCAACGGAATGACAAAATAAATATACCCCCATCCTTCGGTGGTGGGTATAATAACCTCGAAAAACAGAAACTAAATCAGGAATTCTATGCAACTAACAAAAATCCCGGAAGTCGACACATGTCTGGTATTAACGAATTTTTTCAAGTTTTTTTTTGTCTGTTAAGGCGAAGATCATAAAATTTTTAGAATTTTTGTTTTTTCTCTTTTTTCTCTCTCAATGATCGGAGATGCAAACGGAAAAGGAAAGCCAAAGATAGCAACACACACCAACCACTATGGGACGCGTTTCGTCTATGGTTGGTTTGGGAAATGCTTCAGCGCATCATCATCTTCCCCACATCTCCTACTCATGCTATCGCTTGCCACATCTTACTTACTTTAATTGGCTATGACAGAACATTGGTGCCACTAGCCGAATGTAGAAGAGCATTCCAAGCGCCTTCATCTTCTGCGCTCATTCTAAAATCTCTTACACCAAGTTTCGTGGTGTCTCCCACCACTTGATCTTTCCATCGGGATTTTGGTCTACCCGGTTTGCGTGTAGCACCGTGTTTGCCTTCAAAAGATTTCTTTGCTGGATCTTCTACATCCATTCTGACAACATGACTTAGCCAACGCCGCCGTTGTATTTTGATGCGTGTAACTATGCTATCATACAACTCGTACAGCTCTTGGCTTGGTTGTCACCTTTTTTTTGCATAAGTGAGCTCGTAGTCGTATGTGACCCGTTATGTTACCGAAAGCTATACTGAACTCCTTTTTACTTCCTTGCAGTAATAGCCTCGTCTTCTCACAATCTGTATCCCCCTATAGGATTTTCGTCGTCCTACCGATCGTTTCTCCGTTCCACAGTCCAAACACGGACAGGTTAAGTTCAAAGATGTGTAATATCAGATTATGTCTTGCTATAGCCCTTATATAAACTGATCTTCGGACTTATGGCCTTTTATCCTTAAAGGGAGAATTTATTAACCGATTTCTCTGAAATCTAGCACAGTGAGTATGTTCCGTACCGATTATGGTAAAGATCGGGCTATAATTGGATATAGCTGTCATAGAATTCTGATCTGACAAGTTAAGGTATTGAACCCATATTATGTTGACTCGTTAACCGATTTTGCTGAAATTTGACAGTTTGATTGACATCCGTTCCAGGTTGGGTCCAGATCGAACCATATTTCTATATAGCTGTTCTGAACTCATAAATAGCGCCGTTTTCACCGACTTTATACGAAACTAGCTGGACCGGGCCCGCTCCGCTGTGCCTTCTTTTACTTTATATGAAACAAAATTGTCCTTCGAATATTTATTTTCGGCAATTAAAGAGCTTTTAGTGAAATACCATGCTACGAAAATAGTATATCACTTGACTAAGAGTTTAACAATATAAGTGCCTTTATCTGAATCCCATATGATCTTTATTGGTCTACGAATTTAAGTTTGGATGTAAGGTGTACTCCATTCCTAAAATATTTTATTTCAGCCCGATATTGTCATGATTTCTGATTTAGGGATATTTTAGGGGTAAGGTGGTCCCCCAGAAACTTGGCCCTGAAAAAATATCAGCATCGTGCTCTTCTCTCAAATACCATTCATTTAAACCCCTTATTGCCATTGGTTTTGAGGGGGAGTTTACACGATGAGGCCTCCCCCAAACACATGGCCCCAAAATTGGTTATCAAATTCGTTTTCTAATCTCAAATACCTTTCATTGGAGCCACATATTGGCATGGTCGTAAATTGGGGGTGTTTTGGGAAAGGGGTGATACCCTAAATACATGGTCATACATTTGGATATCAAATTCGTATTCTACTCCTAAATACCTGTATTTGAACCCCATATTGCGATTGTTAGTAAAAAATTGCTGTTTGTGGGCTATTTTGCAAAATGGGTAGACCCCCAGAAAATTGGTCACGAAAGTGGACCCCAATTCCTTTCATTTAAGCCCCACATTGCCTCCACATAAATATGCCCGATTTAGGGGTGTTTTTGGGAGTGGGGGTCCCCCAAACACTAAGCCCTGAAAATATATCACCAACGTGCTCTCTTATCATACATATGAACCCCATATTACCATTGGCCTCCAAATTGGATATCAAATTCGTTTTCTAATCTCAAATACCTTTCCTTTGAGGCACATATTGGCATGGTCGGAAATTTTTTACCCTTTGGGGGCTGTTTTGGGGAAAGTGTGATGCCCTAAATACATGGTCCTACATTTGTATATCAAATTAATGTACTATTCCCAAATACCTTTATTTGAGCCCCATATTGCGATAGTCACTAAAAAATTGTTGTTTGTGGGTTACTTTGGGAAAGGGTTAGACCCCAGAAAATTGGTCCCGAAAGTGGGTATTAATTCTTGCTCTACCCCTCAATTCTTTTCATTTAAGCCCCACATTGACATGGTCTGTGAATATGCCCGATTAAGGGGTGTTTTGGGGAGTGGGGGTCCCCCAAACACTAAGCTCTGAAAATATATCAGCAACGTGCTCTATTCTCATATATTTGAACCCCATATTGCCATTGGCCTTAAAATTGGATATCAAACTCGTTTTCTAATCTCAAATACCATTCACTTAAGCCCCTTATTGAAAAAGCCAAGCACATATGTCCCGTTTGGGATATGGGCCCTAAAAACTAGGAATATCCAGCTCCACTGTCTTGAAAACCCAAATTGTCTTGGTGAGCAAATTCGTCCTACTTGGGTGTTGTTATGTTAGTGTGAAGTCCCCTAGATAGTTGGTTCCGAATGTTGTTGTCAGATTCACGGTCTACTCCCAAATACCCTTCATTTGAGCTCCATTTTCATATAGTGGGCAACCATGACCGGTTTGAGGGGTGTTTTGGGGGATAGGGCGGCCACATTTCATATATATCAGATTCGTATTCTACTCCAAAATACCTTTTATTTGAGCCTCATATTGCAATGGTCAGCAAAAACTTCCTATTTGGTTAGTGTTATAAGGGTGGAGTGGCCCCATAGACACTTTTCCCGAGCAATGATATCAGATTCGTGCTTTACTTCCAAAGACCTTTCATTTGAGTTCCATATTGCCATGGTCGTAAATTTGCCTTCTTTGGGGTATGTTTTCGAGTATGGGCGGCCCCCCAAACACTTGGTCCCACATTTGGATATCAGATTCGTATTCTACGCCTAAATACCATATATTTAAGCCACATATTGCCATGGTCAGTAAATAAGTCCTGTTTAGGGCGTGTTTTGGGGAAGGGATGGACCCCCAGTAACTTTGTCTCAAATTTGCATATCAGATTCCGAAATTTGATTACTAATTTTTTGTTTGTAGGTTACTAAAGAGAGCACACAAAATTTCTCTTAAATCACACCACCCATCTCCCAAATCTGACCTTTCTGAAAATTATGGTAAGGGGGGAGGGTCCGCTCCCCCTTCAGATTCAGATATCAAAAAATGTAGTACCCTATTTTCACCACGGGATCATTACGCACCATTAGTGAAAATTTCGAGTCCCATATTGTCGTGATTGGTGTATATATATATTTGGTAGGTTTGCGGTGGGGCGCCCTCCTTAGGTACCCCATCCGAAATTTGGTTACCAATTTTTTGTGTGTAGGTTACTATAAGAGAGCACACAAAATTTCGCTTAAATCACACCACCCATCTCCGAGATCTGACCTTTCTGAAAATTATGGTAAGGGGGAGGGTCCGCTCCCCCTTCAGATTCAGATAACAAAAAATATAGTACCCCATTTTCACCACGGAATCATCATGCACCATCAGTGAAAATTTCGAGTCCCATATTGTCGTGATTGGTGTATATATATATATATATATATATATATTTGGTAGGTTTGGGGGGGGGCGCCCACCCCCCCCCCCCCCCCCCCTTAGTACCCCATCCGAAATTTGATTACTAATTTTGTATTTGTAGGTTACTATTAGAGAGCACACAAAATTTCACTTAAATCACACCTCCCATCTCCGAGATCTGGCGTTTCCGAAAATTATGGTAAGGGGGGAGGGTCCGCTCCCCCTTTAGATTCAGATATCAAAAAATGTAGTATCCTATTTTCACCACGGGATCATTATGCACCATCAGTGAAAATTTCGAAAAAATAGTTTCGGTCGTTTCTGAGTCTATAAGAAGCACACAAACACAAATTGATTTTTATATATAAGAAGATACGGGAGCTATACCTAAATCTTAACCGATTTCTTAGAAATTCTCCAATGATCAAGAGAGACTTGAAAGGAGCCAATTTCGACAAATTTCGTGCGAGTCGGTAAACAAATGACCAAATTATTGCAATATTGGTCCATATCGGACGAACATATATATGGAAGCTATATCCACATCTAAACCTACTGTGACCGAAATCGGCACATTTTGTGGTGGTTATAAAGGAAAGAGTTATTCAAATCTTAGAGAAGACAGTTTGATAAATTCCAAGCGCTTTAGAAGTGAAAATCGGGCGATACATATATATGGGGGCTATGCCTACAACTGAACCGATTTCTATTCAATTCACCAGTGATGTCTATAGCCACAACAGAAGCCCTCGTGCAAAATTTCGTAAGAATCGGTTGACAAATTACGATATTATTGCAATATTAGTCCAAATCGGACGGACAAAAATAAGGGAGCTTTATCCAAATCTGAAACGATTTCTTTCAATATCGATAGCCTTTGTCTCTAGGACAAAAAAAAGATACCTTTACCAAATTTGAAGACAATCGGAAGAAAATTGTGTACTTTGTACACAAATTTATGGGTTGCCCAAAAAGTAATTGCGGATTTTTCATATAGTCGGCGTTGGCAAATTTTTTCACAACTTGTTACTCTGTAATTGCATTCTTTCTTCTGTCAGTTATCAGCTGCTACTTTTAGCTTGCTTTAGAAAAAAAGTGTAAAAAAAGTATATTTGATTAAAGTTCAATCTAAGTTTTGTTAAAAATGCATTTACTTCCTTTTAAAAAATCCGCAATTACTTTTTGGGCAACCCAAATCCATCGACAGACCGTTGGACAGACAGGCGGACATAGCTAAATCGCATTAGGAAGTGATTCTGAGTCGATTCGCGTGCTTATCAATGTGTCCAGCTCTCTTCCTTCGAGGTGTAACAAACAAATGCTCTAAGTTATAATACCATGTACCAAAGTAGTGGTCTGGGGTATAAAAATATCGGACATCCTTTAAGCATCATAAAGCTTTCCATTGTAAAAGAAACTTTTATCAAATATTACTGGGTACCAAAAACAAATGACATTCTGCTTCCATTCCTAAGGCGGATATAAAATAGGAAACTTTTGTTGTTTTTGGCCAACTGAAATTGTAATTTATTAAAATCTCTTCGATATGGACGGAATTGCCTCGTTTTGCCGGTTTATGGTCAGTAGGAAATAAAATTGAAAAATTTTAATTTTCTTAACAGCCACAAGACATTTTACTTTAATAAATAAAATCCCAACCTTATTGGTATCCCAAATCAATCATGGCTGTAAAATAAACAAATCTGTGTTTTAATGGCTGCCTTGGTGACTGCCTACAGTTCATTTGGCATTGGTGGTTATGACTTTAATGAATTCTTCTGTGATTAATACAAAATGGTTTCGTATTCCCACAAGGCTTCGGATATTTTGGGGAATGCCATGCCAACGGCGTTAATGAACGAATGTGTGGCGGCACACTCTCCAAAAATAAAGACATATGCTCCCGAATCGAAATTCCGGAAATTAAAAACTTTCATATAAAGCAAAGAATTTTCTTAATTTATTCGAGACTGAAACCATTTCTCACTTTGTGACCTATGCTAAAGGTTCGTTTGTTTACTTAACCACAAAATTGTGTGGCAAGTGGCGAATGGAAATGTGGGTATTATGACGTAAAAACAGCATCTCTATCATGGTTGGCTGAGGGGGGAATTTTTGTTAACTGTTTTGTGTAACGTTTCAATTAAGGGAGACCAATGTGAAAGTTCCTCAAATGGGGGAATATGTCATCATTTCAGGAAATCATGCCAAGGAGATTACTTTATTTTATTAAAATTATTTATTTTAATAGATTGGGTCAGTTTGAAAAGAGGGTGCGGATATTAATTCGCCTCATTCCACCATGGACATTTTAAATTTGCCCATGAACATGCCACTAAGGAAAGGGGGCAAACTTCTCACATAACAACGAATGCTATCTGATTCAAGTTCTAAGCTCAATGATAAGGGACCTCGTTTTTATAGCCGAGTCCGAACGGTCTAATGAAGTGTGACACCTCTTTGGGGAGAAGTTTTTACATTGCTGCCATACCAAATGGTACAGTACGTCACGAATGTTGCCAGCATCTATGGCCCGGCACCCAATAAATGGGAATCATGCTATCCTTAGAGAAGGCGTAAGTCTCCTTCTTACACTCCAAGACTGTTCGTGACCTTACCATTGTGATTGTTATTGCCTGATAGCCAGTCGGCCTGTAAAGATTTTCATACTTAACGTCTTCACGTTATTACCACACCACCTAACGCATTCCATGATCCCTCGGATCTCCGCCTGCAGGACCGTATTATGGCCAGGCAGTTGAAAGTAGACCTCAGTCCCCCGGTTCTCAATGCAGACCACCAGGTCCACTCTTTCCTCTAGCCTTGATCCAAGCCATCTATCAGACCCTTTCTTCCTTTCTGAATGGCTGACACTGATGCTTAGCCCTTAGAATTATAATAACTACTTCTGGTTGACAGGTTAAACTCCCTCTTCAGTCACCTAGTAGTAAGTGGTGTGGTTGTTATTGTAGCTATGTGTTGTGTTCTATTTTTCGTCTGCTTAATTATGTTGAGAGTCCAGCTCCAGTACCTGTGCGACTAAGATGGGGTGCGTCCTGATGGAGGTGGTCCACAAGATAACTAAGGAGACAGCCCGTCGCAATTCGAAGGACGGCATTCTGACAGATCTGAATGTTATTCCACTACTTGTCACAGAGCTGACGAGACCATACTGGCGCTGCATAACTTTCCACAGACCGGCCAATTGCTTTGTACGTGGTCAACAAGGTTTCTTTGTTAGCATCCTAAGTGCTGCCGGTAAGTGACTTGAGGACCTTGTTTCTACTTTTGTATCGTAAATTGCAGTGGCATGTGAGGAGAATTTGTGAGAGCTCTCAAATGTGACACCAAATATTTTGGGACACTTGATGGTCGGAATTGTTACTCCGTCCGCCTTCATTTTCAGCTCCCTACACATTTCATGAGGGTATATAGTGAACAATGTGGCTGAAGATTTGGTAGCAGATATCTTCATATCTCTTGCAGCGAAATAAGAGGCCGCAAATCTCTATCTGATAAATTGTTTGTAAAATCGTCTGCGAATGTTACGATCTCTATGCCGTCTGGAGGGGGTGGAATGGGTGATAGGTAGAGGAGACATCACCCCGCCTTGGGGAACTACCTGTTTCACTCAACGGTGTTTCGATTTTCTCCCCTTGAATTCCGTAAATGGCTGGCGACCACACAGATAATTCGCGACCCAGCGTTTCAAGCCTAGCTGAAGGGACATACTGGCAATGTCCTCTAATAGTTTGGTATGGCTGACCATGACAAATGATATCGATAGCTCCAATGCTACGAGGACCGTCACATCACATGTCCTGGACTAATTGAAGCCACGGCAAATATGTGCGGTGATGGAATGGTAAATCAGTTGTTGTGCTGTGCAGTCATTAAAATCCATGCTTATGCTCGGCAAATGGAAATTCTCCAACGAGGCTCGGGAGGGTAGACGCTCAAGCATCTTGGCTACTCCCCCTTACTCGGGTCCTTTCCAGGCCTCAACGTCAAATGCCTTCGATAGCTTCAGTGCCACGAGGTCCGTCGTATCACATGGCCTGGGCTGATCGAAGCCATTGCAAATTTGTGCGGTGATGTCATGCAAAGCAGTTATTGTGGCATGCAGTCTTCGATACTCATTCTGATGCTCGGCAAATGGAAACTCTCCCACCAGGTTCGGCAGGAGTAGTCCCTCAAGCGTCGTGGCTACTGGTGAGAGTAAGGGAGATCGGTCTGAACGACTCCCCCTTGTTCGGGTGCTTTCCAGGATTCAGTAGCGGGCTCACTCTGTCTACCTTCCAGACATCAGGTGCTTTAGGAGTGTTCAAAGACAGGTTGAGGATAGTTGTAAGTTACTTGACTCCAGGTGGATCCAGATTCTTCAGCATTAGTGTAGAAATTCAGTAGGAGCCCAACGCCTTGGATGATTTGGCGCCACGGATGGCATTCGTAACTTCGGCCAAGGTAAATTGTGATGGTTGTCCTTTGGCTCGGAAACCACAGATACGACGAATGGCTCTCCACCTCGGCCTCACACTCTCAGGAGGCACAATAAATTGACGGTTGAACAACCTGGCGCACTTCTTCGGATCAGTCACAGCTACGTCGCCAAAAGTGACAGAGTTTCTATCATTCCTTCTATCGGGTTTGAGAGTGATTTAACAGTATACCATAGATTGCCTAAACCGGTATCTAAGTAACATTGCTCCAAGAGTTCCAGCCACAAATTCCGCGTATGTTCATTGACTACCCTGTTAATTTCCAGATTCAGCTAGCTGATTTTGGGATAGGCAAGGTCCGTGAAATCGACCCCGCGTTCAATGCTCGTCTGCGAGTATCACTGCCTGCGCCAAGAAATTTGGCCGCATTTGGGATATTCGACCGACTCGTATAAAGCGAGCGGCTGCTGAGTTAATGTTGTCTCGGAAACTAGCACATTTGAGAAGGGTGACAGTTTACTGAAGCGGCAACGAATCCCATCACGCTCGTATGGAAGTACCACTGTATGCGCCGGGAGAGTGGGCCACGCTTATGGTATTTGACCGGCTGGTATAAAGCTAGCGGCTGCTACGTTAGTGATGTCTCGGAATTTCGTCTCGGCAACTAGCACATTTGAGGGGGTTGCCAGTTCATTGAAACGGCGATTAATGTACTCTCTGAAGCCGACCCAATCGGCCTTCTTCTGATTGATAAACGTACGGCGCTCAGACGTTATGAAGTCGGGTGGTCTGATCCAAAAGAAATGACGTTTTGCCAGGTCATGTCACTCAGGTGTTCAGGGTATGCAATGGAAATATCTGGCGAGCCACTGCATCTCCTCGTAATCCTAGTTCGCCTCATTCGCCGTGTAAAACGTGTAGCTATCAATCTGCGCTGTCAAAGCTATGCCCCGCTGGTTGTTAACCTAGGGAGAATGCCATGAAACGTGATGCGCATTAAAGACTCTTAGAACTAAACGATTGTGGCCACACAGTAGCCCACTTATGTCGGGCTTGTAAGCTTGATCATTAGGTAAGGTCATGTTAGGTTGAAAAAGAGGGTGCGGATATTAATCCGCCCCGTGCCACTATGGTCATACACCTAAGCCAGTAATCGGCTTGTTGTGCTCTCTAAATACTAAAAGAGTAACCTAATCTTAAGAAAAAGTTGGGAATTCCGTGCTACTTACAATATCCTTGGTTCAAGCTTGGTCATTTACTGGATCACAACTAACAACCGGAGGTATGTACACGTTGCATAGCTCCATCTCGATAGTAGCAGACCTGACTGCTATCCCCATGCATTTCATGTTGGGTTCAAAAGCGCCAGGCGCAGGCGAGATCGGTCTATACTGCATGGAATGGTGTATCACTAAGGCCAGTCCCACACCTACATTCCTTAAGCGATCTTTACGTAGCACATTGTATCAGTGCAACTATGTAGGCTGCAGGTGTTGGTTAGCTTTGAATTCTGAATCGCTGCAACCAGTATGTTCTTCCGACTCATAAATCTGTTCTTCCGACTCATAAAATCTCGTCGCAATTGCAATTCAATTGCAAATCGGCACTGGCATGGCAATATTGGCGCTCGGATGCTGCTGTTGCATATATTGCCGCACGGGAGAGATCGTGGGGGTCACATAGTCCGACGACGAGGATGCCTGTGACCCACTGCTGTCTATGTTCGCACAGCACCTTGCTGCATATTCGGGGCGACCATACTCCCGCAGTGATATAAGGCTAGAGCAAGATCGGAAATGCACCCACTACATGTACCGCTTACATCTCACCGACACCGAGTGATGATGGAGGCGGTTCTGACAAACCAAACCGATAGAACCAGGGACCGGGATTCTTTTCAACCTCGGCACAGACCAGTAGCGTGCAGAGAAGGCACTCCGTGATGTGCCTCTCTAATGACGAAAAAAGGACGAACATGTACATTGAGGCGGCAGCCCTTGATGATGAAGGATTCCATCGGGTCAATCCGGTGCGCACAACCAGCTACTATGGGATTGAGTATTGGTGTTTTGTTTATTTTTTATGAATCTTGAATTTGATTTAGTATGAAATAAGTATATGTTCTCTTCAATTAACTTACATGTACATGGGGGCGTATGAAATTGTTTAAAACACTGTTCAAATAACGTATACGACATCCTGGATGATATTGTATAGATGACAAAGAGCTTTACCTTTGCCGATTTAAGCAAGTAGAGAATTTCTAGACTATTTCATTTGCTCAACATCAACAACAAGTCGAAGTCAAAGAAAATTTCTTCGGAATAAAATTTTGCCAAATTCTTATTTAATGCTAAATTGCATTGAAATATCCCAGGTATGATTTTGCAGAAGGAAGTAAAACGTGTACGTCCTTCCTGACGAGGGAGGTCTTTACGAATGACCCCATCAGGGACCTCGTTTACGACGAGAAGAAAGTGTAGGCTGTCCGCACTTTTCGGCTATATAAATCGGCCGGACATGACTGAATAATCCCGACACTGCTGCAGGAGTCCCTTGGAGTTACCCTGCCCTGGCTTGAGCAGATTTTCTGAGCGAGCCTGGCATGGTCCTACATACAAAGGGCATGGAGGGAGGTCAAGTTTGTCTTTATCCCCAAGGCGGGAAGTATAAACCACAGTACGACGAAGGATTATAGGCCTATTAGTCTGTCATCGTTTTTTGGTGCGCATGAGAATACCGCACAATGACTTCAGTAGGAGTTGCCTCGTTGAGGATGAAAAGGAGACTATTGATTACTAGCTGTATTCATGTCCGGGTCTACAGGAACGTTGGCTCTTCTTTCTGGGGAGCCGTTTCTTATATGATCTGGGTCAACTTGCGGATGAACCTGTGGTAGGTCTCCTGAGGTTTGTTGAAGCAACAGGATGGTACCGACGAGGGCTGCCATAAGCTCCGGCGAAGGTACATCCGTGCTTGCGTGGGGATGGGCGTTTCTTTACCTACCGCTCGGGTTCTCCATTCCTCCTATTATTCTTTTATTGGTGTATAACCTCTAGTCCGAGGTCTCACATCTTCTTTCACTTCGCTTTCTTTATAGGGTACCACAATTGCCCAGACTGGGCTCCGAGTAAACTAACCTTTGGTCGGTAACCCACTCAATCTAACCTAAAACTCAATAAATTTTTCTAACTTTCCATCTATATTTTCCAATTTACCTATAATTATAAATCACACCCTTTTGGCTACTTATGTCTGATATATACGAGTATGTATGCTTGGTTTATGTTACTTACTCCCCTGCAGTGGCATTTCATTCATGTATTTTGTTATTTATATGGCAAGACCCTTGGAATTAGAAACCAAATCCTTCGTTATTCACATATCTTTGGCTTAATGTAAACTCTAATACATGACCATTTCTAACCGTACTGTTGATTTAAAAGCGGTCAACAGCAATCGTGATAAATGTCCAAGTATTTGTTGAGAAATTCAACTATTCATCGTGACCACAGCACATAGACAAACATATCAAGATATCCATGTGTATGCATACCTCTATGAGGGAGATAAAAAGCCAAAGAGTTTAACTCATATAATGTTAAGCTGGTAGAAGTGCCGATCTTTATGGATTTTGAGATAAATAGTTAAAGAGTTAAACTCTTATAACGTAATGGCGGTAGAGGTACCGGCAACCATAGATTTCCAAGAAAAATTTTATGAAATTTTCTCAGCTTATGTGTGGATAATTTGAAGTTCAGAAAAATCGAAGAATGTTAGGGGTCATAGTATCAGGCACTTCACATGGCAATTTTTGTTTTTTCAAATTAGGTCAAAAATGTAGTTTTTTTTTTTTGATTCAACCTAAGCGGAATTTATGGCTAAGCACTTGAATAATTGTTGCTCAATGTCGGTACCGTTATGTGGTTAGGTTAGGTTGAAAGGAGGATGCAGATATTAATACGCCCCATGCCACTATTGTATTGCCATAGCCAGCAATCGGCTTGTTGAGCTCTCAAAATACTTAAAATTAACCTCGAAAACTAAAATCAAAGTAAGGAATTCCCTAAATTGGTTATTGGTGCCCCACCTTAGGGCCAATAACTGTTAGCAGTGAAAACCTGACAATGTCACATTCTATCACTTGCCGCACCGATTTATCACAAGTGAGCACATAGTCCAATATACCCTTTTATGATACCCAAAGCAATACTGATCTCCTTCTTACTTCCTTTCACGATCTGGATCTCCCCGTAGGATTTTTGCCGTCCCACCGACCGTTTCGCTGTTCCACAGGGTTACATGCGCATTCGTCGCACAAGCTCTTGACAGATATCGAAATCTTTTTGTTGATGAAACGTGGTGTGTTAAATTGGCCCATCTATGTCTTCCTGGTAAACAAGCCAATTTTGGTCTTTTCTGGGTAACATTGAGACCCCTAGGTCTAGCCCAGTCATATACCATCTGCAAGACCCTTTCGGCCCTTCGGATCCTTACCACCTAGAAGAAATACAACATCATCTGCTTAGCAGACGGCTTCAAATCGCTCCTCAGTCAGCATCCGTAATAGGTTATTTATAGTGGTCACCCATAGGAGTGGCAATAAAATATCCCCCTGTGTTGTGGCCTATGCCACTTTCACCCTTATATTTATGTCATGGGTTCCATAATTTATCCACCTGTTCCTTAGCATGTGGTTTATCCAGTCTCTAAGGACCCGGTCCGCCTGGTACTGGTCTAAAGATTGGATCAGTGTGTCGGTCCGCACATTGTTAAAAGCGCCCTCAATGTCAATGCATACCACCAATGTGTACCTCTTGACATCGAAGGATTCTTTTATTTTATGCAAAACCTCGTCCAAGGCAGTCTTCACCGACTTTCCCTTATCATAGACATGCCGTTTGAATTTGAGCAGTTCAGTGGATGTCCTACTCTTTATCATGGTATCCACATTACATTCCATACAACGAAGCTCCCAAGGCGCTGGCTAAATCGACTCAGAACATCGAGACGATCAAGAATATACATTCCTTATGGGGTCTTAGACGAATATTTCGAGGTGTTGCAAACGGAATGACTAGATCAGTATATCCCCATTCTATGGTGGTTTCTCAGCTCGAACACAAATTGAGCGTATTGAGAAAATTTGAGTCCCTCTTGCAAAATGTTGTAAAAATCGGACAAACATTGTGGTAACTTCAGCCATAAAAGAGTATATCCGATCTGAAATATGTACGGGGGCTATACCTACAACTGGAGCGAACAAAAATTTATATGGAAGCAATATGTAAATCTGTACCGACAGATGTATCGATAGCGATAGTTACGACTATAGCAATAGCGGCAGCGATTACTTTGTAGGAATAACTGTAACCATAGCGATAGCTGTAGCGATAGCTGTAGCGATAGCTATAGCGATAGCTGTAGCGATAGCTGTAGCGATAGCTGTAGCGATATCTGTAGCGATAGCTGTAGCGATAGCTGTAGCGATAGCTGTAGCGATAGCTGTAGCGATAGCTGTAGCGATAGCTGTAGCGATAGCTGTAGCGATAGCTGTAGCGATAGCTGTAGCGATAGCTGTAGCGATAGCTGTAGCGATAGCTGTAGCGATAGCTGTAGCGATAGCTGTAGCGATAGCTGTAGCGATAGCTGTAGCGATAGCTGTAGCGATAGCTGTAGCGATAGCTGTAGCGATAGCTGTAGCGATAGCTGTAGCGATAGCTGTAGCGATAGCTGTAGCGATAGCTGTAGCGATAGCTGTAGCGATAGCTGTAGCGATAGCTGTAGCGATAGCTGTAGCGATAGCTGTAGCGATAGCTGTAGCGATAGCTGTAGCGATAGCTGTAGCGATAGCTGTAGCGATAGCTGTAGCGATAGCTGTAGCGATAGCTGTAGCGATAGCTGTAGCGATAGCGGTAGCGATAGCTGTAGCGATAGCTGTAGCGATAGCTGTAGCGATAGCTGTAGCGATAGCTGTAGCGATAGCTGTAGCGATAGCTGTAGCGATAGCTGTAGCGATAGCTGTAGCGATAGCTGTAGCGGTTTATGTTGCGATACCTGATGCTGTAGTAATAACAGTTGCAATAGTGATAGCTATAGCGGTAGCTGCCAGGATATCTGTAGCGATAACAGAAAGCGATTCTAATCTTTCAAACAGTAATTATAATCCTAGTACAAGAGAATGTCCTTGCCAGCTTAGGCCTACAGACTGATATCGTCGAGGAAACTTAACACACCAGGGGTTTCTTGGTATAAAGCGGAAAAATTGCGATACTGAGAATTCTCCTTCTTTAACTTACTTTAATTGGCTATGACAGAATATTTGCTCCAATAGCCGAACGTAGAACGTAGCGTTCAAAGCGCCTCGATCTTCTGTGCTCATTCTAAAATCTCTGACACCAAGTTTCGAGGTGTCTCCCACAACTTGATCTTTCCATCGGGATTTTGTTCTTCCCGGTTTGCGTGTACCACCGTGTTTGCCTTCAAAAGACTTCTTTGCTGGAGCTACTTCATCCATTCTGACAACATGACCTAGCCAACGCAGCCGTTGTATTTTGATACGTGTAACTATGCTATCGTCGTCATACAGCTCGTTGTTCATACGTCGCCTATATTCTCCGTTAACGCAAACTGGTCCATATATTTTACGAAAAATCTTTCTCTCAAACACTCCAAACACTGCTTCATCTGCATTCACAAGTACCCATGCTTCAGAGCCATATAACACCACGGGCAGTATCAGTGTCTTGTATACTGTAATCTTCGTCTGTCGAGAGGTGGCCTTGTTTCTAAACTGCTTACTTAGTCCAAAGAAGCATCTTTTTGCCAGTATTATTCTTCGCTTAATCTCAAAACTGGTGTCATTCGTTTCGGTTACGGCGGTGCCGAGGTAGATAAAGTTACTGACTGTCTCAAAGTTGTGGTTTCCAACTTTCTCCATTTTCTTTATCTGCTCGGTTGTGCAAGGCTTTTTGGGAGTTGAAACCATCCATTTTGTCTTATCTCCATTTACTGTCAGACCCATTTTCACTGACTCTCTTTCGATTCTTTCAAAGGCTGCAGTTACTACTTCCGGTGACCGACCTATGATATCGATGTCTTCGGCATAGGCGAGTAGCATGTGTTCTCTTGTGATTAGTGTGCCATATCTATTCACATCTGCATCACGTATAATCTTCTTCAGCAGGATGTTAAAGCGATCACACGATAGGCTATCTCCTTGTCTGAAACCTTGTTTGGTATTAAATGGTTCGGAGAGATTCTTTCCTATTCTTACTGAGCAACGCATATCAGCAAGCGTCATCCTGCAGAGTCTTATTAATTTTGCAGGTATACCAAACTCAGCCATGGCTTGAAATACCTTTGAGCGTAAAGGAATATCGAAGGCGGCTTTGTAGTCAACCGAGAGATGGTAGGTGTGGATTTGTCCTTCTCGGGTCTTTTCCAGGATTTGGCGCAGTGTGAATATTTGGTCCAGGGTGGATTTACCAGGTCTAAAGCCACATTAATAGGGCCCAATTATCTCATTGACTTTAGGTTTTAAGCTTTCACACAGTACGCTCGAGAGTATCTCGTATACGAAGGGGAGGAGACTTTTTCCTCTGTAGTTGGCACATTCTGTCTTATCTCCTTTCTTGTGTAGGGGACATAGTATGATGAGGTTCCAATCATGAGGTATGCGTTCTTCTAGCCACATTGCGCAGATAAGCTGATGCATATGCCTTATCAGCGTGTCGCCTCCGGTCTTAAATATTTCAGCGGGTAACCCGTCGGCTCCTGCTGCTTTGTTGTTCTTTTGTCGGGTCACTGCTACTTGGACTTCATTCTGACTAGGAGGTAAACATTCTATACCATCATCAGGGATTCGTTCTGCGGTATCCTCTATGCCACCAACATTGGACACTAGCAGTTGGATAGTTCAGCGGGTAACCCATCGGCTCCTGCTGCCTCGTTTTTCTTTAGTCTGGTCACTGCTACTTGGATTTCATTCTGACTAGGAGGTAAACATTCTATATCATCATCAGGGATTGATTCTGCGGTATCCTCTTTGCCACCAACATCGGACACTAGAAGTTGGATTAAATGTCCTTTCCATATCCTCAGCATGTTATCGGTGTCAGTTACCAGATTTCCTTCTTTGTCGCTGCAGAAGGATGTGCCCGCATTAAACATCGGTATGATGTTTAATTCTTTGGTAGAATTTTCGGACTTCATTCTGACTCCTATACATCTCAATTTGCTCACACTCACGTCTTTCCATTTACTTTTTCTTTCTGCGAAATAGACTTTTCTCCTCTCTCTTTTTCTCCCGATACCTCTCCTTCATCTGGCGCGTTGTTACTGATTGCAGGGTTGCTCTATATGCTGCATTCTTGGCTTGAGTAGCATCTCGACACTTTTGGGTTTCTTGGAGGAGGCTTCCGGTACTCAAGTACGGATTTCGCGGCATTTTTCATGGAGTGGGCAAAAGTTTGCCACTGCGCCATTATATCATCCGAACAAGGAGTGCTTTCATCAAGCAGTTGGGTCAGTCGAGTGGAGTATGCCGCTGCCATTTGTTGTGTTTGCAGCTTTTCAATGTCCACCTTCCGCGCAGTGTCAGATCGTACTTTACTCGCCATCTTCAAACGAGTGCGAACGTTTGCTGCAACAAGGTAATGATCCGAATCTATATTTGCTCCACGAATCGATCGTACATCTAACACGCTGCATGAATGCCTTCCATTTATCACACCGTGATCCTTCTCTCTGTTAAATATCTCATTTTGCATTTTACAATAATTGCTGTATGTTTATACCCTACACCACCACTGTGGTACACAGTATTATAACTTTGTGAATATTTTTGCAACGCTTAGAAGGAGAAGAGCTGAACCCATTGACATGTATACCGATCGGCTTAGAATGACTTCCTGATTCGATTAAGCTATGCCCGTCTGTCCGTCAGTCTGCCCATGTATTCTTGGGATAAAGGTACAGGACGTATATGTTGTTCGATTTTCATAAAATATTCCACTTTTTTGTCCAAGGACGAACGCTATTGATTTTGAACTAAATCGGTTTAGATTTAGATATAGCTCCCATATACATCATTCATCCGATGTGGCCTTTGAGAGCTATAGCAGCCACAATTTTGGTCCAATTTTTATAAAAGTCTGCAAAAGAAGTTTTATATGACATCCCAGTACATGTGCAAGTCTTCATCAAAATCGGTTCAGATAGACATGGATATCTTTCGTCCAATATTGCCTTTTGAGGCTGTAGATGCCTTTAATTTGGTCCAATCGTTAAATTTTGAGTGAGTAGTTTTATTTGGCGTCCCAAACTGTTTCATCAAATTTCATGTTTCACAAATGTCATCAAAATCATTTCAGATTTAGATGTAGCTCCCATATATTGGGTTGCCCAAAAAGTAATTGCGGCTTTTTTAAAAGAAGGTAAAGCGTTTTTAATAAAACTTAGAATGAACTTTAATCAAATATACTTTTTTACACTTTTTTCTAAAGCTAGCTAAAAGTAACAGCTGAAAACTGACAGAAGAAAGAATGCAATTACAGAGTCACAAGCTGTGAAAAAATTTGTCAACGCCGACTATATGAAAAATCCGCAATTACTTTTTGGGCAACGCAATATAGCTTTCATCCATTATGACCGTTTAAGGCTGTAGAAACCACAATTTTGGTTTTCTCTTAACCAAATGTTGCGTTACTCGCTGGTGTAGGGCATTATATAGCCGGCTACGTCCGACTTTTGCCTTTCCTTGCTGGTTTTGTGTTGTATTCGATATGCAATATGCTGGCTAATGTATATGCATGCATGTGTGCATGTGTGTTTGTCTCTGTATAACATATCTCAATCTGACATATCTCCACATAACAGTTTGCGGTTTTCTATACGTTTTCATTTCCAATTTGACTTAGTAGAGCCATGGTGGTACCCACAACCATTCATAGGTGTGAGGTCAAATGGGTGCCCCTCTGCATGTGTGTGTGTATGTATGCGTGTTTGTGACCATAGTTCCGCCTTGCGTGGAGTATAATGCCTCAACACCGCCACATCGTTTGTAGAGAAGTCAATGTGGTCATGTAGTGGTCGTCACTACAGTTGTGTTTCGTTTTTTGCTCCTTTTGGGTGCATGTGGTGAAGGAGCTTTCATGTATCTTAAGATTAATGTTGTAGTACTTCTCAAGTCCGTCCGCTTGTTGCATGTTGCACATAAAGTACTACTTGTTGTTGTTGGTGTTGTTGTTTCTGCTATTGTGGTGGTTGCTGTCTTAAAGTTGTTGGTTTGTGGTGTTAACAAATGACATAAGTGGAACGAACATGGAATAACACGTAAGAATTTAATTCGTGTTCAACATTTCTATTCCTCTTCTTGTTTGTTCAAAGTTGGCGTTTGTTCCTTGTGGTTTTAAATACGTCGAGATTTGTTATTTCCTTTGCAATGATGGACAAACTTATCCAGTTTGCATTGCACAACAATGAGGAAAGAGTTCATGAGAGAACACAAATATGTTGTTGTTCTACATTTAAACATCAGTGTCACAGAAATGTAGAGCGGAAACATTCTTTTTTGGAAGAATTTTATTCAATTGTGTGAGTGGACAAAGAGGTAAATGGACTTTGTTTAGACTAGATTTTAGTTCAAGGCAATTTATCTAATCTTTTTTTATGTGGAGTTAACTGAAGCTTGAATAGGCTACAGTTTTTTTCTACTTTAGTAATCCAGGTTCAGTGCTAACTGAATCATCTGTGTCTTGCTCAATACAGCGAGTGTTAGACCTTCTATGTGTAAGTCACTACTCGAACATTAAAAATGTGTTCTGTGAATGAATGACAACAATCTTTTGAAAAGGAAGGAGAGGGAACAATCCTTTCATAAAAACATTGCAGGCAAATCTGATAAGCACAGACGATTTGGCACCTCGTTTATTGTTTGTAACTTTGTCCTCTGAAGCCATTGATGCTTCATTATAAGCTCTGAAACCACAGAAGCAACAACTAAATCTGCTTCTGGCTCTGTATTGCTCGATGGTCAATAAATTGACAGTTGACCTATCTGGTGCATCCTTTGGCATCAATCATTGCGAAGTCGTCAAAAGTGCCGGAGGTTATGGGTATCTTGAGCGACTAGACAGTAGAGTACAGCTTTCCAATAATGCAACATAATTTTCAATGTTTCAAGTGCTACAGCCATAAATTCCTCTTAAGTTTGTTAATCACCCATTTGGTTTCTAACTTGAGTTCCTTGAATCAAAGGTCATAAGTAGTGGAACGACGAGTCTCATCATGCTCGTATAAGTGTAAAAAAGGGGAAAATACAACCCTTTGGCAAAAGAAGTTCTAGTATACTTTCCTCTGGAAAAAGGTATGCTCTAGTACAGTTTCCTTTGGCAAAGGGTAGTTTTAGCACGACTTCCTTTGTAGAGGTGGCAAAATATCGATACTATCGATATTTTTTGTTTGTTTGAATATCGATTGATATTTATACCCTACACCACTACTGTGGTACAGGATATTATAACTTAGAGAATTCGTTTGTAACATCCAAAACGAAGAGAGATAGCCCCATTGATAAGTATACCAAGCGACTCAGAATCATTTTCTAATTCAATTTAGCTATGTCCGTCTGCCTGTCCGTTCTGTCCGTCCGTCTGTCTGTCCGTCCGTCTGTGTGTCCGTCCGTCTGTCTGTCCGTCCGTCCATGGTAATTTGTGTACAAACTATAGGTCGCAATTTTCATCCGATCGTCTTCAATTTCGGTACAGGCTTGGTTTTCGGCCTAGAGATGAAGCCTATTGAAATTGGAAAAAAATCGGTTCATATTTGGATGTAGCTCCCATATATATGTTCGTCCGATTTGCAGTAATAATCTAATAAAAGGGTCATTTGTTAACCGATTCTCTCGACATTCAGCAGAAAGGGTTTCCTTATGACTCTCGACATAACTTATGAATACCATGGAAATCGGTTCAGATTTAGATATATTGTAGCTCTCATATATATATATCGCCCGATTTTTACTCCTAGAGCCATTGCAAGCGTATTTATCATCCAATCTTCCCAAAACTGCGTACAATGCTTTCCTTGACGACTTCCTCGATGTCTGTACAATTTGCTCGAAATCGGTTCAGATTTAGATATAGCTCCCATATATATGTTCGTCCGATTTGCAGTAATATTGCAATAAAATGTTCACTTGTTAACCTATTCTCTCGAATTTTTGCAGGAAGGATTTTCTTAAGACTCTCGACATTACTGGTGAATTTCATAGAAATCGGTTCAGATTTAGATATAGCTCCCATATATATGTTCGTCCGATTTGGAGTAATACAGCAATAAAATGGTCATTTGTTAACCAATTCTCTCGAAATTCGACAGGAAGGATTTTCTTATGACTCTCAATGTTACTGGAGAATTTCATAGAAATCGGTTCAGATTTGGATATAGCTCTCATATATATGTTCGTCCGATTTGGAGTAATACAGCAATAAAATGGCCATTTGTCAACCGATTCTCTCGAAATTCGACAGGAAGGATTTTCTTATGACTTTCGATATTACTGGTGAATTTCATAGAAATCTGTTCAGCTACATATATATCGCCCGATTTTCACTCCTAGACCCACTGCAAGGGCATATATTGATCAATCTTCCCAAAATTTTTTATAGAACGCTTTCCTCGACGAACTCCGCAATATCCATAAAGTTTGGTCGAAATCGGTTCAGATTTAGATACAGCTCAGATTTTGGATAATTTGTTGTCATTTGTCAACCGTACTTATTACATTTTGAACATATTTGCTTTGTTCGAAATTTGATACAGGAATTTTAATAATCTATCTGTATATATCAAATTTGTTTCATAGCTAGATGTAGACCCCCGCTTTTGTGTTTATAGGGTAGGTGTAGGGTATTATAAAGTCGGCACAGTCCGACTTTTGCCTTTCTTTACTGGTTTTCCTATCATTACTATCGCCAAAGGTAATTTTTTTGCAAAATTTAACAAAAATAGATGATCCGACACTGAATGTGTCCTATAAGATACATTACGCCTATAGAGGGCGCAATTTTCCTTCGATTGGGCTAACATACAATGATTTCTCTCGTGACTTACAACTGAATTTATTAAATTTAGTTTCATTCGATACGTGCATTTATATTGCTTCTATATAAATCGATCGCCTGATTTTTATATACTCCACCATAGGATGGGGGTATACTAATTTCATCATTCCGTTTGTAACACCTCGAAACATTCGTCCCGTAAAATGTATTGCGTTGCCCAAAAAGTAATTGCGGATTTTTCATATAGTCGGCGTTGACAAATTTTTTCACAGCTTATGACTCTGTAATTGCATTCCTTCAACTGACAGCTGTTACTTTTAGCTTGCTTTAGAAAAAGTGTAAAAAAGTATATTTGATTAAAGTTCATTCTAAGTTTTATTAAAAATGCATTTACTTTCTTTAAAAAAATCCGCAATTACTTTTTGGCCAACCCAATATATATTCTTGATCGTTATAACATTTTAAGACGATCTAGTCTTTCCCTCTGTCTGTCCAAAGCACACTAACTTTCGAAGAAATAAAGTAGGCGCTTGAAATTTTGCACTAATACTTCCCACTAGTGTAGGTCAGTTGGGATTATAAATGGGCCATATCGGATTATGTCCTGATATAGTTGCCGTTCAAACCGATCTTGGGTCTTTACTTCTTGAGCCTCTGGTGGGCGCAATTATTAACCGATTTGGCTGAAATTTTGCAGGTGGTGTTTTCGTATCAATTCCAACAACTGTGTCTAGTTTGGTCTAAATCTGTCTATAATCTGATATAAAGGCTATATAAACCGATCTCCCGATTAGACTTCTTGAGCTTCTAGAGGGCGCAATCGTTATCCAATTGAAATTGTGCACATCTCGTTTTGGTATTACTTCCAACAATTATGCCAAACGTGGTCGAAATCTGTCTATAATCTGATATAGAGGCCATATAAACCAATCCCCCAATTAGCCATCTTGAGCTTCTACAGGGCGTAATTCTTATCCGATTTGGCTGATATTTTGCGTGGAGTTTTTTGTTATGACTTCCAACAACTGTGCTTAAAATGGTCTAAGTCAGTCCACAACCTGATATAGCTGCCATATAAACCGATATTGGGTCTCCACTTCTTGAGCTTCTAGATGGCGCAATTCTAATCCTATTTGACTGAAATATGTTTTGGTATGACTTCCAACAACTATGTCATGTATGGTCTAATTCATTTCATATCCTGATATAGCTGCCATATAAACCAATCTTCTAATTTGATTTCTTGAAGCCTAGACATCGTAATTCTTATTCAATTTGGCTGAAATTTTGCTTATGTCGTTTTGATATGACTTCCAACAACATCAGTTCATAACCTGATATAGCTGACATGTAAACAAATCTCCTAATTTGGCTTTTCACCCTCTTAAGGGCGCAAATATTACTAAATTTGCACGAAATTTTCCAGATGATATTTTTTGATGACTTGCGCGGCATTGACAAGTACGGTCCGTATCGGTTTATAAATTGACATAGCTCATATGTATTTGAAAAATTATTCAAACAACTTGACCAATGCGATCCATGGTGGAGGATTTATAAGATTCGACACGGCCGAACTTAGCACGCTTTTACTTGTTATTTCTCTTTTTCGTTTGAAATAAAGGTGATGGGAAATTAACGATAGTATCGATTGGAAACATCGAATGTTGATATTATGGTTAATTTGCTAGTTCTATTCCTTTGGAGGGTAGTTTTAGTACTCTTTCCCTCGGCAAAGGGTAGTTTTAGTACCTTTTTCTATGGCAAAGGATAGTTTTAGTACCATTTTCTGCGGCAAAGGGTAGTTTTAGTACACTCTCCTTTGGCAAAGGGTAGTTTTTGTACCCTTTCCTTGGCAAAGTGAAGTTTTAGTACCCTTTCCTTTGGCAAATGGTTGTTTTAGTACCCTTTCCTTTGGCAAAGGGTTGTTTTAGTACCCTCTCCTTTGGCAAAGGGTAGTTTTAGTAGAGTTTCCTTTGGCGAAGGGTAGTGTTTTTAAATTTTCCTTTGGCAGGGGTTATTTTTGGTACCCTTTCCTTCACCAAAGGATAGTTTTAGTACCCTTTCCTTTGGCAAAGGGCAGTTTAAGTACTCTTTCCTTTGGGAAAGTGTATTTGTAGTACGCTCTCATTTGGAAACGGGTTGTTTAGTACACTTTCCTTGGGCAAAGGTCAGTTTTAGTACTCTTTCCTTTAGCAAAGGGTAGTTTTAGTACCCTTTTCTTTGGCAAAGAGTAGTTTTAGAACCCTTTCCTTTGGCAAAGGGTAGTTTTAGTGCCCTCGCCTTTGGCAAAGGGTAGCTTAAGTACCCATTTCGTTGGCAACGGGTAGTTTTAGTATCCTGATCTTTGGCGAAGGATAATTTTACTACCCTTTTCTTTGGCAAAATGTAGTTTGATTACCCTTTACTTTGGCAAAGGGTAGTTTTAGAACACTTACCTTTAGCAAATGTTAGTTTTAGTACTCTTTCCTTTGGAAAAGGGTAGTTTTAGTACGCTTTCCTTTGGCAAAGGGTAGTTTTAGTACCTTTCCTTAGGCAAAGGGGATGAACGTGGCAAATTATGGACATTGCAAACCCTTGACGTTGCAACCCTGGCCAAAACTAATTTCAAGGGTTTAATCCGGAGGGATGTTTCCCTTCTTTGTGACCCTTTGGTTTCGCTTTCACAGGGCTTGTTAACTGTCGCAGCCTCTGGTTGTTAAAGCTTACACACCTATGGTTTTTATGACACCGATATTCACTAATAACGCTGATGGACCCACACATTTCACAGTTCAGGGATATAAATTACGTTAAAGCTGTAGTTGCAATATATTTTCCTTCCATTTTTGTTTTTTGCCTCCCTTTCTAACTTTAATCAAGTTCGTTGGCCAAAACCGCCTTCATTAAATACACATAAGTCGCCTTAGTTTGTTCAACTATTTTGTGGTGCTATGCTTTGCGTTCAACATTAATTTATAGCCCCTAGTAGGCGCTGTCTGAAGTTTAAATATTTTCTCAAGCGATTACGCCTTAACCAGACCACAAAATTATGCTCTCCACAATTGTGGGCTATGGAACACCTTAAAGTAAATTTATTTACCATGAAATTCGTTTCGCAAGTTTTGTGGGGCGCGAATGGCAGAGCGTATGAGACATTGGTGGCAATTTGTCTCGGTAGAGACTCAGCAACGGTCTTATCGTTATGGTGTCTAAAAGAATCAATAACTTTTTTTTCGGTTTTATTTTTGTTGGAAGTGCCTATAAAAGCATCTAAAGATAATCTTTAACACACCGTTACAAAAATAGCCTTAAATATTGAATATCAGCCCGTTTAGTGTTTCCATTTTGCCATGTAAATGGGGGTCAGCATTTTAGTTGAAAAAAAATCTATCTCCGTGTTTCCCTCACGTTTAACACCCTTGATGGAGGATAGCCAAAAAGATTTCTCGGTGAATACATTACTCAGTGCCAGGAAGGTTACAACGAATGTACTGGAAAATTATGTTGAATAAATATTTGAAAGAACAAAAACGTAGACCAAAGGAGATAGGCAAAATGAAGTGAAAAGAAAGCAGTCGAAAAACATTTTGTCGAAAGCGCCAAATAAACGACCAGTCACAGAGCCATAAATTATAACCGTTATCGAGTTGCCATTTAATTGGATTTTTTTGAAGTTCTTCGAAAACGAAATCGTTTATAAGAACTCGGTTCAAGAGTTGATCGAGAAGTTAATTGGAGTAGTTGAAGTGGATATCGACATGCCATCAGTGAAATTTGCGCGTTTTCGCACCAACCTGGTTCTTTGGTAATAAAATTTTTGTTGCTAGGTTGACTGGCCTGTCAAAGGACTGTCCCAACATACAATCGAATGAATGGTCGAATGGTTGAAGTGGATAGCCTTTTCAAAGGATTTTCCTAGTAGAAATATTTTTCTTAGAACCTAAAGTGGCTATGCATATACCTTATAACCACAAACTCCTCAGATCAAGGTTTTTCTGTCGAAATACCAAATTCTACAAAAAGTTCTTAATATTCACCATGGGTTACAGTTGTATATATGTAACCATACAACTGTAACCCATTGTGAATATTAAGAACTTTTTGTAGAATTTGGTATTTCGACAGAAAAAACTTGATCTGCGGAGTTTGTGGTTATGAGGCATATGCATAGCCACTAAATGTTCTAAGAAAAATATTTCTACTAGGAAAATCCTTTGAAAAGGCTATCCACTTCAACCATTTTCATTCGATTGTATGTCGAGCCAGTCCTTTGACAGGCCAGTCAACCTAGCAAAACAAATTTTATTACCAAAGAACCAGGTTGGTGCGAAAACGCGCAAATATCACTGAAGGGATGTCGGTTGTTTAGTGGTCTCAATCAAAAGGATTTTTAATGCGAACTTGAGCGACACTGCCTTCGGAGAGTAAATGACAAGGAAAACCCTCACCGATCCTTTGGGATCTTAACATGTATAGCGTAGAGTTAAACGCATATGAGCATGATATCGAGCTGCTCGGGATTCCTCTCACGATTCCTCTCGCTCGGGAAAGCAAATTCTTTATAACCTTTTGAATCGGCCTCGGAGTTAGGTAGTCCAAAACTTTCTTCAGTCTATCAGGTTTTAGGTCCTTGCAAACTCCCTGGTATGATGAGTCCGCTACGATGGCTCTAAATTGGAGTCACTAAAGGACAAGTGAATGACCTTTCAGATAGAGTTTTTAGCCAATACTACGAGGGTTTCCTTTTTTATTTCGAGATTGGATAACTCTTGTGTTGCGATCTGCCAACTGACAGCTCCATCTTAAAGCTTGACATTTTAGAGGTTATACATACTCCGAAAGTTTTGACATACAAGCGCTATTTGCATTGTTTACAGTAACTCAAAAGATTCATCTCGCCCAAAAAATGGAATTAAATGGTGAACATTTTCATGCGATAAATTTTAACAACTTTCGACGTAGATTAACTCAACAACAGTGCGTCGATAATGCAATTTTTGGCGATGAAGCTCCATCAAGGACCACTGCTTATTGATTATATGGTGAATTCAACCAAGGTCGTAGTTCACCCCAAGACGAATTTCGTGAAATTCGTCCAAAATCATTTGTTGTTCCAAAAAAGCATTAATGCTGTGCGCCAACTCATATTGCAAGATCACCATGTGACCCATCGTGAGATTGAGACAACCTTGGGCGTTTGTGGGACCAGCATACATTCAATATTGAATGAACATTTGACCGTCAAAAAAAATTCGTTCGCGTTGGATCCCACACAATTTATTAATCGCTCAATAAAAGGGTCGTAACGATTGGTCGAAAGAAAACACCAAACAACTGCATTTTTGAGCACTCAAAACATCGATTTGATGGGTCATCTGCGACTTGACAGTGACCTGTCATGACGGACACAATGACAGAGACATCTGTTCTAGCCAATGGCAGCATAGCAGTAGACCTTTTTGAGTCTAGATTATTCCACATAGTTTTGGAATGCAATGCTAAAACTGGGTTGCTGTGCGGTTTGTGCCATTAACTTATATTTCGACCCATTTTCACTTTTTCGACAACCACCACGATTTCTAAAAGATGGGTTGAAATCGGTTCAGGTTTAGATACAGCTCCGATATACAGGGTGGCTGATGAAAGCCGCTACCAAAAAAAAATGTAATAACTTTTTTTCTATTTAATAATAATAATTTAATAATTAATTTAATTAATTAATTAATTAATTTAATTAATAATAATTTAATAATTAATTTAATAATTTAATTTAACATGAATAAAAGAAAAATGTATTCCATACACCGAAAAAAAAATGTAGCAATATTCATCATTGTAGCAATATTCATCAGCCACCCTGTATATGGTCGTCCGACTTTGATTTATTTGCAATAATGTGTAGGAATAGGCTTTATAATTTATTGATAACGGAAGGGGGCCGACCCTCCACCGTTACCCCAAAAACACCAGCCAAAATCAAAAATGGACCGATAAGGACAATATGGGTATTAAATATTAAGTATGCGGGAGTACATTACGAATCTGGCATACAAAATCATGTCGAAGTATAAAGGGTCTCCCCACCCCTAAAAAAACGCCCAAAATGGGCACATTGGCCAATCACGGATATGTGGGACTCGGTTTGTTTGATCCGTATAGACTGAACAAGTAAAAAGGCGTTAAGTTCGGCCGGGCCGAACTTTGGATACCCACCACCTCGGGTATATAAAGGGTGATTTTTTTGAGGTTAGGATTTTCATGCATTAGTATTTGACAGATCACGTGGGATTTCAGACATGGTGTCAAAGAGAAAGATGCTCAGTATGCTTTGACATTTCATCATGAATAGACTTACTAACGAGCAACGCTTGCAAATCATTGAATTTTATTACCAAAATCAGTGTTCGGTTCGAAATGTGTTCAAATTTTGACAAATTTTGTTCAGCGATGAGGCTCATTTCTGGTTGAATGGCTACGTAAATAAGCAAAATTGCCGCATTTGGAGTGAAGAGCAACCAGAAGCCGTTCAAGAACTGCCCATGCATCCCGAAAAATGCACTGTTTGGTGTGGTTTGTACGCTGGTGGAATCATTGGACCGTATTTTTTCAAAGATGCTGTTGGAAGCAACGTTACGGTGAATGAACACATTTCGAACCGAACACTGATTTTGGTAATAAAATTCAATGATTTGCAAGCGTTGCTCGTTAGTAAGTCTATTCATGATGAAATGTCAAAGCATACTGAGCATCTTTCTCTTTGACACCATGTCTGAAATCCCACATGATCTGTCAAATACTAATGCATGAAAATCCTAACCTCAAAAAAATCACCCTTTATATATTTGTTTAAATCTACAAATTTGCACAATGGTTTCTCCTATGACCACCAGTAGACTACCTAAAAAATATTTGTTCTTAATCGCTTCACAACCGTTTATAATACTTGAGATCCTTAGAGGGCCCTATTCTTACCCAATTTGGCTGAAATTCGTATTACATGGCAACACTGTTTAAAAGGCAAAGATCGAGTCCTTTCAAACACATTCCCTCACACTCTAGGACTATCCTTTTCCGGACCGAATGAATTATTCACATGTTTAGTATATGCATTAGCAGCAGCTATCTAACGAATATTGGGAGCAAAAAGGCCAAAGAAGCATTTGCTTCAAGGTATTTATGCTGGAATAACTATGCTTTGATTAAGTGTTAGCAACTCGCCTAAAATATACACATGTGTGTGTTTGTGTGAGTGAGGACGTGCTATGTTGAGTTAGTTTTTTTTTTCTTTTGTTTTGAAAGGGTGCAGTATTTTGGGTTTGGCTACTTGGTCTTAAATTTTTTCTTTTGGTCATATTCTTTTTTCATATGAATCCTATATTGAATGGACTGATAGTGCGGGTGGAGTTGGTTGTGGAGATGGAGAACACCAACAAATCAAGGAAAAACAAAAATAACCAAAAAAAAAAACATGAATTCGTTGTCAAGAATATCAATTTTCTTATGGGTAGAAATTCCTCTTCTCTTTGTTAGATGATAAATGTTGCAAAAATCTCTAAAGGCATATAGCGAATATTAAATGGTCAAGTAGTCACCAAGAGTCGACTTGGTAGTGAGCTTGGAAATATTGAATTGGTATTAAATCTTGGACACCTTGGATAGTATAAAGGCCCGGGAAAGGCTTAAAAGGGTCTTGGGCTCACTGAAACCAAGACCTGGATTTTTGGGATGCTTATACCTGGGAATGATGAGAACTTCATATTGGCTCCAAGATGGAGTCGGAAAAGAGGTTAAGGAATCCGATGCACTTTAACTCACATGTTCGGTGTTTCAGGCCAATTCAATAGCAGCAACCTTAACCACAAAAAGGAATTTTCCAACCTCCTAATATAGGAAGTCAGCGAAAAAGTCCTTGAATTGAAAAATTTGGGTGGTTCAGGCCAAAACGATAGCAGCAACCTAAACCATGGAAAGGAATCTTCCAATCTTAAAATCCAAGAATGCAGCGATGAAGGCGTTCAATAGAAAAACATGTAAAAGCGTGCTAAGTTGGGCCGGGCCGAATCTTGGGTACCCACCACCATGGATTTCCCTAAAAATTCACCCTCAATAACAGACACCGGTACTTAGGTGGGGACAGGATACCAGATATGAACCACCTTAGGGGAGTAGTATGGAAAACAGGTAAGGATTTTTTAAGTAGCACGGAATTCCTAACTTGAAAATTTCTTTTTCGAGGTTATTTTTTAGTTTTTAAAGCGCACAACAATCCGATTACCGGCTTAGGTGTATGTCCACAGTGGAATGGGGGGATTAATATCTACGCCCTCTTTTCAACCTAACCTTACCTAACTGAGTTTGTATTTGAATTACTTTGGCCTCAAGAAGTCATATCGGTATATCGGTACTTAGGCAGGCCTATACCACCATATTGACCGATTCGGATAAGACTTGGCACTGATGTTGTAAGTCTTAAGATAGGATTTTGCGCTAAATTTCAGACTAATCAGCCGAAAATTTAGGCTTCTAAGGCCTGAAGAATCCAATAAGCTTCCAGAATAAGTTGGAAACCAACTGGACAAAATCCGGGAGACAACTCAGAAGAAGACTTGGGCAAGATCATTTAGATTGTCCAAGCACAGAAGAGATTGATGAAAATGTCAACAGGATTACAACTGATGGGGTCCTTCGAAGACAGTTGTCCTCTTCGGGAAAGGAAATCAGCCCAAGAAAAACCCTGGAGGTCCGGGGAGATTCACAATATAGGGAATGAGGTCCGCAAACTTTTTAACAGAGCACGTTGTTAAAAGGCAGAAATTTATTGGGATGTGATTACACATGGCTCAAGAAATACAATAAGATTACCAGAGCGGAAAACGTGCCTTCTAGAAACTTTTCTGCGAACAGGTCGATAGCGTTAATGACGCCGCCAAGATAAAAAAAAGTTTCTCCCAAAAACCCAAGTCCAAAGTGAAACTTTAGTAATCGACATGGAAGTGAGAGCAGAGACAACGGAGGACATGTGGAGGCTTTTAATGAAAACCCATTTTCCACAGGATACGAAGGGACTCACGGAGACACCGGAATTTTGAAATAATGACATTGATCGATGGTTTATAATTGCAGAATTTATGGTGAAGGAATCCTTGAGAAGCCTCTACCATTTAAGTCACCCGGACCTGATGGAATATTTCCGGCGTTACTACAGAAAGAGGCAGACTATCTGGCGCCTCATCTAGCCAAAATTTTCACAATGTGCCTAGGACTTGCATATACTCCGAAAGACTGGCAGGAGGCAAGGGTGGTGTTTATACCTACGCCCGGCAAGGCAAGTTATCCGACACCAAAGGCCTACAGACCCATAAGCCTTACGTCCTTTCTACTCAAAACCATGGAACGCATGGTGGATACCATGATAAAGAGTAGGACATCCAACGAACTGCTCAAATACAAACAGCATGCCTATGTCAAGGGAAGGTCGGTGGAGACTGCCATGCACGAGGATGCGCATAAAATAGGAGAAGCCTTTGATGCCAAAACGTACGCCCTAGCGGTATGCATTGACATCGAGGGGGCTTTTTAACAATGTGCGGACCGACACACTGATTCACTCCTTAGACCAGTACCGGGGGACCCAGTCCTTAGAGACTGGATAAACCATATGCTAAGGAACAGGTGGATAAATTGTGTGTCCCATGGGATAAATATAAGGGAAAAAGTGGCACAAGACACGCCTCAGGGGGGGCATTTTATCGCCACTCCTATGGGTGACCACCATAAATGACCTATTACGGATGCTGACTGAGGACGGATTTGAACCCTTTTGCTACGCAGACGATGTTATAACACTTCTAAGGGGTAAGGATCCGAACCACCTATGCAAAAGAGCCGAAAAGGTCTTGCATATGGCATATGACTGGGCTGGACCCAGAGGTCTCAATGTTAACCCAGAGAAGACTGAAATATGCCTGTTCACGAGGAAGACGAAGGTGGGCCAATTTAACGCACCACGTTTCCTCAATAAGACGATTTCGATATCTGACAAGGTCAAATACTTAGGCGTTACTTTGGGACAGGAAACTGAATTGGAACTGTCACATTCAGGAGCGTACTGAGAAGGCTCACAAATGTTGGGCACTGTGTAGACGGGCCGTAGACTCAAAGTGGGGCCTGAATCCGAGGATAGACCACTGGCTCTACAGGAGAGTAATTAGACCAATACTTACTTACGCCTCAGTAGTTTGGTGGATTGCTATGGAGAAAAAGTGCAACATAAGGACCATACAACAGGTTCAGAGAACATGTAGTCTTGGCATAGGCGGAGCGATAAGGACCACGCCCACTAGGGCACTGGAGACTATTCTAGATATCCGACCCATTGACATACAGTTTAAGTGTGAGACAGCCACCGAGGCTATGAGACTTAAGGCAATCGGAGAATGGATTGGGGATGAGAGCAGCTCATACCATCGCAGTATAATCGAGGCCACGATACGAAACCTGGAAGAAAGGGAAGAGATTTCCTATCGGATACCTGAGATGAAGCTTGAAGTCGAGTGCGAGTGCCATCGGCACAGTCTTGGATTGACGGAACCCTAGTATTGCCATCAGGAAGATCATTTTACATGGATGGATAAAAGGTATAGGACAGGGTGGGCCTGGAGGTCCACATTGAGAACCCATGGACTTAGATCTGTTTCAGACTGCCTGACCATAATACGGTCCTGCAGGCGAAGAATCGGGGGTGATCACGGAATGCGTAAAGTGGTGTGGTGCTAAGGCGAGGACGTCGAGTGTGAACATCTTTACCGACGGTGGGACGGCCGGTGGGACGGCCGGTGGGACGGCCGGTGGGACGGCCGGTGGGACGGCCGGTGGGACGGCCGGTGGGACGGCCGGTGGGACGGCCGGTGGGACGGCCGGTGGGACGGCCGGTGGGACGGCCGGTGGGACGGCCGGTGGGACGGCCGGTGGGACGGCCGGTGGGACGGCCGGTGGGACGGGGTGATCCAGATCGTGAGAAGACGATGCTATTACTGAAAGCAAGAAGGAGGTCAGTATAGCTATTGGTATCATAACGGGACACATAGCACTACGAGCTCACCTATGCAAAATCGGTGCGGCAAGTGATAGGATGTGTAGGGCATGCGAGTAAGATGATGAGACTTTGGAGCATTTCCTATGTCATTGCCCGGCTTTTGCGGGTAGCAGACCCCGGTACTTAGGTGGGGACATAATACCGGTCTTGAACCAACTTAGGGGATTGGCATGGAAAACATTTAAGGATTTTGTAAGAAGCACGGAATTCTAGCTTGAAATAATCTGTTAGAGGTAAGTTTGTAGTTTTTAGAGTGCATAACAAGCCGATAGGTGTATGGCATGTGGCGGATTAATATCTGCACCCTTTTTTCAACCTAGCCTAACCTAAAGGCAAAAGATATCAATTCCGGGGATCGGTTTATATGGAGGCTTTATCTGTTTATAGACCGATTGGGATTATACTTGGTGTAGATCATGGAAGTCATAAAGTTGTTCCAAATTTCAGCCAAATCGGATTAAAATTGAGGCTTCTAAGGGCATAAGAAGTCAAATCCGGGGATCAGTTTATATGGAGGCTATATCTGTTTGTAGACCGATTCGGATCATACATACTTATGGAAGTCATAACGTAAGTCTTTGTTCAACATTTCAGCCAAATCGGATGAAATTTTAGGCTTCTAAGGGCTGAAGAGGTCAATTCCGGGGATCGGCTTATATGGAGGCTATATCTGTTTATAGACCGATTCGGATCATACTTGGCATAGATCATGGAAGTCGTAACGCAAGTCTTTGATCCAATTTTCAGCCAAATCAGATGAAAATTGAGGCTTCTAAGGGCTTGAGATTTCAAACCCGGTGATCGGTTTATATGGAGGCTATATCTAAATCTGAACCGATATGACCGATTTGCACGACTTTCATCAATAGGAAGTATCTTTGCAAAATTTCAAGCGGCTAGCATTATGCGTTCGACCGCTATCGTGATTTCGACAGACGGACAGACGGACGGACGGACAGGGCTAGATAGGCTCAGATTGTCGAGACGATTCAGAGTAAACATACTTTTGGGGGTCATAGATCAATATCTCGAGGTATGACTAGATTAGCATAACCCCATCCTATGGTGGTGGGTATAATGTTGGGTAAGTAGTGAGTGCGATGTAGACCGATCTACCGATTTAAGGTCATAAGCCAATCAGTTTCACATTTATTGCTCGTTTTCGTTGAGTGAATTCTATGGGTTGCCCAAAAAGTAATTGCGGATTTTTTTAAAGAAAGTAAATGCATTTTTAATAAAACTTAGAATGAACTTTAATCAAATATAATTTTTTTACACTTTTTTTCTAAAGCAAGCTAAAAGTAACAACTGATAACTGACAGAAGAAAGAATGCAATTACAGAGTCACAAGCTGTGAAAAAATTTGTCAACGCCGACTATATGAAAAATCCGCAATTACTTTTTGGGCAATCCATAGTACAGTGAATTCCACTAGGATCCCCCATAATAAAACCAAATATGTTCCAGATCGGTCAAATTGTATATGAAGATACCATATACTACTGGATAAGGTGTATATGGAAACTTTCTATTTTAACAAAAAAAAGTTTTCACAATTGCAAAAATCTTTCCCTGCAAATGCAAATTTTACCCATGAACATTTCACTAAGGAACAGGGGCAAACTTCTCACATATCAATGAGTGCATTCCGATTCAAGTTTAAGCTCAATGATAGGGGCCTCCTATCACGGCGTGCCGCATTGCGACACCTCTTTGGGGAGAAGTTTTACATGGCATAGTACCTCACAAAGGGGAAAACCACCGCTGAAAATTTTTTTTCTGAAGGTCTCGCCAGTATTCGAACCCAGGCGTTCAGCGTCATAGGCGGACATGCTAACCTCTGCGCTACGGTGGTCTCCCCAAATTTTTCTCTTGGTTCCTTTAACATCCATAGGCTTGCATTCTACTTAACACTCTCTACCCTCATTGTAGGGTGTCCAGAAGATACCCTCGAAGGAAGTAACAATTTATGCAAGAAATGTTGACGCCTTCGAAATTCTTCAATAAAGCCAAATAAAAAAGGACTGCTGTTAAAACACATGGAAGTCCTATAAATACCCAAAATGAACATAGCCGTAACAGGAGTTGCCTGCCTGCCAGTTATGGAATGTGAATGTGCACACGTGTGAATGTTTAAGGCCAGTGTATTTGAGTGTGGCGGGAATGGGCGTGTATGTGTGTGTGCGAAAGATACTCGAAAAAGTGTTAACCATGAATATGTTTTACATAACGACCATAAAAGAAGCAACAGCAGGTCGAAAGGACTCGCCAAAAGAAAATGCAAAATATGAACAGGATCTGACCTCAATCGTCGTTTTAAATATAAATCAAGTTCGACAAGTTGCCGTGTTTACAGCACATTGCCCGCACGCTTATTCATATATGTCTCATACAAATGGCCCCCCCAATGTTGGCGTGCATATCTCGCAAATCCCTATGGTAAAGGATTGTGGGGGGTGGTGACGCCAAAAAAAAAGAGGAAAGAAAAAAATAAGAACTTTTTATACCCTATATCGCTACAGTGATGCAAGGTATTTTAACAAAGAGCATTTGTTTTGTTTCAATACGCAGACCAAACACATGGCTATCCTAAGTGTCAAGGAATGGGAGCGAAACCGCACCTCATGTCACATAAAAAATGGACAAAAAAAACTAGCTGTCTACCTTGGGATGGTCTTCAATCTCCTTTGTCATGTTTCTATGTTTTCGCTGATCGGTTGAATTTGCCTCAGATCAGTAGCATGACATTGTTCGCAGATTACTCTCATCAAAATCTTCTTCGAGCTAACTCCCTATTTCTTAACTGCAGGAGTAGAAAGCCCTCAACGCCTTCTTGTCTTCGTATTCCTTCACCAGGACATTTTCGAATAGAGGTTACCTTCCTTCGAGAATTGTAAAGTGATCCCATCTATAAGCGGGAATTAAAAATCCAGTATCTTTTATCTCCAATCGAGGAGCTTGAATTCGTGTTCCCTGGGTTAGTCCACAATCCTCGTAGTTCATCTCGCAAGTCTTATTAGTGACCGTTTTTTATTCTCGCTGATTGTTGACATAAACTTGCCTCGGATCAGCAGCTCTATACCATCCAGATTGAGATTCAATTGGGCCCCATTTATTGCGAGGTTCATCTCCCTTAGGCATTCCCCTTATCACTCACCATTATATCCCTAGCGATGTACAAAGTCGACCTTGTCCGACTTTAGTCTCTTTCTGCATTGCTTTTGTTTTTCTTTTGCTCATGATTTACTTGTTTGGAGGAGTAAATAGAAGATAACAGCCGTTGTTGGTTAATTTTCGGTTCACTGAGTATATTTATGAAGAGTTTTGTGTTTGGCAACACCTTTTTCTTGGGTTGGTAGTTGTAGTTCCTTAGCAGCAGGACTTCATCAAGTACCAAACATGTGCTGTTCCTAAGTAGAACAAGCAAAAAAACAAAAAAACTTTATTCAATTTCTTAAAGGTTTTCACAACATTTTTCTTTTCTCTCCGGCCATTCTGGGGTCCAAATTCATAGGCCACAATTTGCCTTTTCTCTCATGGTCTGGTTGTTTTCTCATTCGTCTCATTCGTTCCTTAAACTTTCACAAGAGATTTATTTGTTTGGAAATTCTTCCAAAAGGGTTTAAAATGACCTAATGTTAGATTAATAGATTTTTCAGTTGACGGCAAGTCCATTCACTCGATGCCAACACAATTGATAGAAAAAGTGGTATGAAAAGGGTCGAACCAAAGCGAGGGATTATTGTGTAATGGCCAATGTTGCCTTAAGTCTATGAAGTCATATATTTTGGGGCAATAACTTGAAGGGAGTTGAAACCCTTTCAAGGCATGTCCAATTTACTTAAATAACATGTTGCATGGCTTTAAATCAATTAGTTTAAAAACTTTGTTCAAATTCACTGCTACTTATCAATGACAACGGTCAGTAACTGACAGAGCAAAAGCAAGGGGGGGTATTGAACGAAAAATATGTCTTAATAAGGACATTAGGTGAAAATCAAACTTGAACTAAATTTTCTATGAAAATCGATTAGATTTCCAATCAAACAACTTTCTAACTCTATATACAAAAATGCTGTTTTTTATACCCTACACAGCAACAGTGTCTGCGGGGTATTATAACATTGTTGCAAGAAGAAGAAGAAGAAGAGGTAAACCTTACGATAAGTATACCGATCGACTTAAATATCACTTCCTGATTCGAGTTGGTCATGTCCGTCTGTCTGTCCGTCTGTCCGTCTGTCCGTCTGTCTGTCCGTCTGTCTGTCTGTCCGTCTGTCTGTCCGTCTATCTGTCTGACTGTCTGTCTGTCTGTCTGTCTGTCTGTCTGACTGTCTGTCTTTATGTATGTCTGTCTGTATGTCTGTCTATATGTCTGTCTGTATGTCTGCCTGTATGTCTGTCTGTCTGTATGTCTCTACGTCTGTCTATCTGTCTGTATGTCCGTCTATATGTCTGTCTGTATGTATGTCTGTCTGTATGTCTGTCTGTATGTCTGTCTGTATGTCTGTCTGTATGTCTGTCTGTATGTCTGTCTGTATGTCTGTCTGTATGTCTGTCTGTATGTCTGTCTGTATGTCTGTCTG